>NC_056748.1:841783040-841867922 GCF_019279795.1 Protopterus annectens | reverse complement strand
TTAGATGCTCCATTACAGCATGATGCTTTGTTTGGTGTTAAAGCAGAAGAGGTGTTTAAGAAAGTGGAGGACAAAGCTAAATATATGCAAACAGTCAAGGATATTTTTACAAGTACAGCCACCAAGATTTAGCAGACACTGGCCTACAAAGAATTGGTCCTTTCCAGTGTCAGACAGGCCACAAAGGTGCAGATGCAGATGCCCTAGAGGCAGATCCCAGCCCCAAGGTTCGTACTGGCCTAAACAATGGGGTGCTTCTACCTCCAAAACTGGAGAAGACAAATCACAGCTGTACAGGTAACAGTCCGAATGACTTCCCTCTGTCTGTGCCAAGCACTTATCGTCTGGCAGCACCTTTATGGGGAAAACTAGTACTTTTTTCTCAAAATTGGCACATTAAAACCCAGGACAAATGAGTGTTTATAAATAGTGTCGCAAGGCTACAAGATTCACTTCCATACCCTGCGAAGGGCAAACGGTTGGCCAGACCTGCCACAACATCAATGAGCTGAGGCACAAAAACAAGTCTCATCCCTCATGGACATGAGGGCTATTCAACAAGTACCAGAGCAAGAGTAGGGACAAGGATTCTACTCAAGTCTGTTCTTGGTACCCAGAAAGGACAAAGCCTGGAGACCAGTATTGGACCTAACTATTCTAAACGCATCTGGATTTTCCAAAATTCAAAATGTTGACTCTACAGCAGCTTCTGCCCATGTTGGGCAAGAAGGCTTGGCTTGTGACTTTAGATCTGAAAGGGACATACCTGCATGTCCAAATCAGACAAACATGCAGAAGATACCTCCGATTCAAAGCTGGCCCAATGCACTGCCAATTCTCTGCACTGCCCTTTGGCTTATCTACTGCGTCCAGGGTATTCGCCTGGCACTAGTAATTGCATTCTGTAGACAATGAGGAATACAAATATATCCTTACTTGGACGACTGCCTCATTCAAGCATAGAACAAGGACATTTTACTACGGCATCTGGCGTTTGTAAAGAGATTACTACCATGCCTAGGGTACACAGTCAATGAACAGAAATCAAAACTAGTACCCTCTCAAGAGATAATGTTCCTGGGTGCAAGTTTAACTACAGCTGCCCAGATGGCTTATCTCATGTCAGACAAACAGACAACTGACTACCTATTTCAAAATGTTGGTAACAAAGGCCCATTTATCTGCAAGAAGAATTCTGCAAGCTTTGGGCTTCATGGCATCCTGCATTCTACTTATTCCAAATGCAAGACTGCGTATGAGGAAACTTCAATGGTACCTAAAAAGTGTTTGGACTCAACATTGCCACAGCGTGGAAACAATAGTTACTCTCATTCCCTGCCTGCAACAGGAGTTTCGATGGTGGGCGAAGGCCTGTCACCAGAACAAGGAACAGCCATTCACTCTACCCCCAGCCACACACATTAACAACGGATGCATCGGATTATGCCTAGGGAGCCCACGTGGCAGGAAGATGTATTCAAGGCACATGGTCCGCAAACCAAATGCATCTACGTATCAGTCAAAAAGAGATGCTAGCGGTTCAAAATGCCCCGACAGCCTTCAAGGACCTACTAAATCCGGGACAACTAACGATAAAGACAATCCCATGGTCATGTGGTAGATAAACAAGCAGGGAGGTAGCCTAGTATGAACCTATGAACTATCTGCCCTGGGGCAATTATAAGCCTAGCCCGATTCTGTATGGCTTACGCCACCCATTGATTTGAGTATACTGAGGCCTTTTTAAGGTTTAGTTTACTGTGCCTCTAATAGTGACACTGGAGTAATCCCTGGGACAAACCTACAATCCCCCATCCACCTATCGAGATTCTTCTTGAGATTCAGTGAGGTGCTCTGCCTCACATAAACTGGAATTCTATTCCAGAGCGAAGGGAGCCTCTGGGTTATGAACCTGTCCCCTCCAGCAAGTTCCATTTATTTCTATGCTGAGGTTCAAGTCCCTCGAGTGTGTGGCTCTAAGGGATTTAGATTTACTGAGGTGGATCATGTCCATTAATTCTGGATTTGACATAGCTTTGTATGTCAGGCATAGATCGCCTCGAAGTAAGCGGTATGCAACTGAGTAGAGCTGGAGTTTTTTTTAACCGAGCAGCATATGGCATCTGTTTGAGACCCTTGATCCTCTTGGTGAGATACGTTTGGGGTCTTTCTAATTGCTGCAGGTGTCGGGTAAGGTACATCCCAAAAGGGGCATTGTATTCTATGATGGGCCTGATGAGGGATGAATAAAGGGGCATGATTACCTCTCTTGATCTAGATGTGAAACCCTTCGTGATGAGGTGGGCTATGTAGAAGGTCTTTCTATCCACTTTGGCAATGTGGTTTTCAAAGGAGAGATTGCTATCAACTTGGGTCCTAAGGGCCCTAATAACTTTCTCTGTACTTAATGGGTTTTCGCCTATATGGTAATTTGTGGGCACATTGTTTTTGCCAAAGGGTATGACTATACATTTTTTGGCATTTAGCTTTAAACCATGGCGCTGGCACCAGTTATCTGTCTCTGTGAGTCCTTTTTGAACGATGTTTGTGTCAGCTGGAGAGTTGATTATGGCGCCCAGTTTGCAGTCATCTGCGAACTTGGTGAGCCATAGTCCTCCCACGTTTGCCTGTACCTTGGAAAAGTATATACCGAACAAGAGTGGTCCCAGGACAGAACCCTGTGGGACGCCACTTGTGACCGGTTTCGAGTCTGACATGGCTCCAGCAACTCTCACTCTGTGGGTTCTGTCTTTGAGCCAGTTTGCGACCCATCTTGTGACATACCTTATCTATGATGCCCGAGTGGGGTATTGTGTCACATGCCTTTGCAAGGTCCAGATAGGCTGTGTGGACTACCTTTCCTTCATCTGTGGCTTTGGTGACTGTTTCGAATAAGTCAGCTAGGTTCAAAAGGCAGGATCTGCCCTTGACAAAGCCGAACTGGGTAGGATCTAGTGTCTGTAGGTCCCCAATGTCTTTGTTTATGAGCTCCATGATGATCCTTTCCATAGCCTTGCAGACTAAGCTAGTCAGGCTTATGGGGCGATGGTTTCCAGGGTCCGTAGAGGCTCCACCTTTGTGGAGTGGGACCACTGTTGCTGTACGCCATTCTGTGGGCACATATCTTGTAGTGAGGCTGAGATTGTATAGCTGTTTTATTTGAGGGATTAGTTCCTCATGGAGTTCATGTAGGACGCAACCTGGGATGCCATCTGGTCCCATGGAAGCAGTGTTTTTTGCTTTGGAGAGGGCAGCCTTCACCTGAGCATCAGAGATGTTTGGGATGCAGCCCTCTGCCGGGATAGATGCTTGCTCTTTTGTGGGGGAGGGGGTGGAGAAGTTTGCACTGAACCTGTCTGCCAGGATATTGGCGATGTCTGTGGGTTCAGTGTATTTTTTGTCATTTAGAATCAACTTAGAACAAGTCTGGGAGTTGCATCCCAGGTTTCTAACATAACTGAAAAAAGCCTTATGATTGTCTTTGGTGTCCTGTGCAATTTTTCTCTCAAAGCTGGCCTTGGAGG
Source organism: Protopterus annectens (assembly GCF_019279795.1). NCBI lineage: Eukaryota > Metazoa > Chordata > Ceratodontiformes > Protopteridae > Protopterus > Protopterus annectens. The sequence continues at coordinate 841,864,398 of NC_056748.1, read as the reverse complement.
ATTTTATGAGGGATCGTAATTTTTTGCTAGTACTGATCAGAGATTCCTTCCCTATTAGGGATTTTGCTCTATCATGTAGTAGCTTCCTCCTTCTGTTGTACAGTTTATTTATGGCAGGGGTCCACCAGACTGGACGCCTGCCTTTGGATGATTGGGTCTTGGTTTTGTTTGGGATAGCATGATCCATGCATTCCTGGAGATGTCCGTAGAATGCGTTTATATATGATTCTGCAGTTTCGGCCGTAGTTTCCACTGCCCCTGGGGCCTTGAAGGATTCCACTTCGGTTTTGAGAAGTTCACTTTTGAGAAGTTTTTCACTGTGGTTTTCTGGGCTGTGGGTGGGGTCGGGATGTGGACATCCAGTGAAATTAATTTATGGTCTGATCTTACCAATGAGGGATATATTTCTGGTGTGGAGCATAGAGTCCCCATGTTGGTAATGATCAGGTCTAGTATGTTGTCCCCTCTTGTGGGAGTGGTGACTAGTTGTTCCATAGCATTTAAGTTTATAATTTTTAGGAACCTTTGGGCTAAGGTGCTGGGGCTTGAGTAGTGCTCCCAGTCAATGTTTGGGTAGTTGAAGTCACCCAATATAATGGTGTTCGGAGAGATCTTCATGTTCTCCAATGTTTTCAGGAAAGCTGAGTGGGATTCCTGACTTTGAGAAGGTGGTCTGTAGGATGCTATAAACTGAAAAGCAGTCTTGCCCACTGTTAGTTGCACATGGATGGTCTCCGATGCTTCATGCAATGCCACTAACCTGGAGGTGTGGATATCCTTGATAAATATGGAAAGTCCCCCTCCTTTTGTGGTTCGGTCCGGGTTTTGGGGCCGAAAAGCATGATATGAGGTATAGCCTGGTAGTGCTGGTGTGCTCTCTGGAGCCTTGAACCAGGTTTCTGTCACTTCACAGATATCGATGTTCTCCATACTGAGGAGAGCTTCGAGTGCGTGCATCTTGAGGTTAAGACTTCTGGCGTTTAGCAGCATTACCCTTAGTCTCTTGTTCCTTGTGCTGTCTATGGGGGTGGGTTTGACTTTTGAGCCTTGCCTAAAAAAGGCACTATGGGGGTGGCAAGAGCCTTTGCCAATATCCAAAAGCCCGGTGGTGACAGGTGCAAGCCGTCCCTAGCGAAGCAACATGGCTTGTCGAGCATGTCATCCCCGGCTGACAGACACTGGATCCCCTTTGACACCAAAATTTTAGCCAATTGTTAAAATCGATCATTTTGTCTTTGTACTGTGGCATCATTCTAGGTGAGGGTAAGATGCTGCTCAAGGTCAGGGTCATACCAGCCTGGGCTACATGATCAGAGAGCGCCTCTGTCTCTTTTTTTCATGTAGTCCAGGGAGGTACGTCTCAGGTCATTCACACCAGCATGTACAATGACCGAGTCATATTTGTATTTGCTTTGGAGTGACTTGAGCTCTTGCGTTATGTGGCGGATCCTAGCACCCGACAGGCAGCTCACTGTGACCTTCTCTTTATTCAGCCTGGTGAGCGGGATGTCAGTGTGTCTGACAATAGAGTCACCTATTACAAGAGTATCAGGTGTGTTATTCAGCCTTAAGGGCTGTGGCTGCTTGGCACACTGACTTTGTGGGTTATGTGTTGTGCGTGATTTGTTTTGAGGTAGCGTTTGCTTGGATGTCTGCTTTGGAGGTCTCTGTTGCTTAGGTAGATTTTTATTTAGAGCCTCCAAGTATGTTTTTGTGTATTTATGTGTTTGGTTCGCTGATGTGGTGGGACTATGTGATACTGGAATTGAGTTGTGTGGGGTTACCTTCTCCTCCTGACTGGTTACACCAGTTTTGAGATGAGAGAGCTCAGCCTCCAGTTTGGCTAAATAGTTGCATCTCTCACATCTATTTGAACCTGTTTGGAGGAGGAGAGGGTTGTCTGTGTACATGAGACAGTTGTAACATTGCCTCAAAATTCCCAGATTAACCAGCTGGACTGGAGAGGAAACCATTGACTGACCTTTGGACATGCTAGAGTAGTTATTCTTACCCCCTTTGCAGACTGGCTACGACTTTGTGGGACACAGCATTGACTTACTAAGTACATCTGCAGGCTCAATTCCTGCCAGGAAAGATAAATACTCTGGCAGACGAACTAAGCAGAAACTTCATGGATCCCCACGAGTGGAAATTGGATCCACAAGTCTTCATCGTGGTAACAAGGAAATGGGCATGTCCAGACATCTGTTTGCCTCACCTCACAACCGCCAACTAAAGAGATTCTACACATAGACTTATCACAGACAAGCATGAAATGTGGATGCCCTATCTTTCAGCTGGAAAAACGTAATATATGCCTTTCCTCCTCTGCATCTCCTCCCCAAGGTACTCCTAAAGGTCAAACAAGAGAAGCCAAAAATGATACTGATTGCACCAGACTGGCCACGCCAGTACTGGTATCTAATCCTAAGAAACTTGTCTCAGTGCCCAGCCTGGACCTTACCTCAAGTGCATCATCTACTATCCCAGCAGAACAATCTGATCCTGCACAGCCAACTCAAGACCTTAAATCTTGCAGCACGGTGGATAATATCGTCATACAAAACACACCTCTCACTAAAGCGGTGATTTATATCATTTTGGAGGCCAGGAGGCCTAGTACTAGAAAATGTTATGCTGAAATATGGAAGAGATTCTGTGCTTGGAACCATGCACAAGGAATTGACACAGCTGCACCAAATATTCCTCAGAGTTTGCAATACTTAACTGAGATGCTGGACAAAGGCCTATCATTTTCATCTATAAAAATTCATGCCTCTGCCATTTCGGCTCATTACAATACAGAGCCACCAATCTTCTCTCATCAATTAAGGCAGTACCTCAGACGGGCTAAACATTTTAAGGCCTCCAAGGAGATCACCAATACCTGCATGCGACCTCAATTATGTCTTAGAAAAACTGTCCCTGCCTCCTTTTGAGCCAGCTGCTACAGGTGATATAAAGTTTTTATCTTGGAAAACAGCTCTGCTCCTAGCAATATCCTCTCCAAGACGATTTTCAGAGCTACAGGCACTCATGGCTGTGGAACCTTTTATCATTTTTTTATCCAGACAGGGTTTCTCTGAGTACAAACCCAACATTTATGCCTAAGGTAGTGTCCAGTGTGGCCCTTAACCAAACTATTCATCTGCCTAGAATTCTGCATTCTTTGGACATACACAGACAGCTACACTTCTATTTGAACAAAACCAAAGCTTTCAGAAAGACAGAGCAATTACTAGTGGCATATGCTGCAGGATCACAAGGAAAGGCTATCTCAAAGCAGATTATTTCAAAGTTGATAGGCCACTGCATTCATTTCTGCTATTCACAACATGGCAAGCCAGTACCCAAGAGCATTACGCCACATTCAACCAGAGCAGCAGACACTTCAGCAGCCTTCCTCAGAGGAGTACCAACCAAAGATATTTTAGAGGCTGCTTCTTGGAGTTGAGTGCGCACCTTCACAAAGCACAATCACTTACCACTGTACTGTAAATCCAGGGCAGGCTTTGCTACTGCAGTCGTGCAGGGTCTAATAGCCGCTCCTAATGCTCATTAGCTCCAGCCTCCCAACCTTAGCTTTGGCATTCAATCTAGTTGTAATGACTGCAACAGTGAAACATGAAGAACTTCGTACAGTTGTGTACACTTACTATAAATGTAGATGTTCGAGTGTATTCACTGTTGCAGTCCAGGTTACCCACCCGCCATCCCCCATTTCTTTGCTGAAACTTTTATGTACTTCTTTATTCTATACAACCTATGTGGTGTATTTGCTTGTAGATGAAGGTAAAATATATACTTTGGTACATGCATGTTTTATTGACATATTTTTAGCCTACCCTTTTGTGGGCAGCTGACATCTGGTGCAAGAAAAACTTAAGAAAATTGCCTCTGCTGCATTTTTTATACCCCTGACGCACTGACGTCCGGGAATAGGTGACAGCAACCTACGCCGGACCTAGACTTTGGAATTCAGGCCGACTGAGGGCAGCCTGCCAGCAGGATAACCCAATTGTAATGACTGCAACAGTGAATACACTCTAACATCTACATTTATGGTAAGTGTACACAACTGTAGTTTGTGTACACTTACCATAAATGTAGATGTTCGAGTGTATTCACTGTTGCAGTCCAGGTTACCCACCCGCCATCCCCCTTTCTTCTGATGGAACCTATCTTTCCTTCTCTGATTTATACAACCTTTCTCATGTATTTGCTTGTAGATGAAGGTACAGTTTATTTTGGTGCATGTATTTATATGTATATAAATTTTGGCTACCCTTTTAAGGGGCAACTGACATCTGGGGCAAGAGAAACTGAAGAAAATGGTGTCTGCCTCATCCTTTTTATACCCCTGACGACCTGACGTCAGGTAAGGGGGGACAGCAGCTGACGCAGGTCCCAGGACTTTGGAATTCAGGCCGACTGAGGGCAACCTGCTAGTAGGATTACCCAAATGTAATGTCTACAACGGTGAATACACTCTTAACATCTACATTTATGGTAAGTGTACACAGCTGTACTTTAAGTGCCTTTGTGTTCTTGTAGTGTTCTCTCTGTTATGGTAAAACACACAGGTTTTGTGCTTTTCTTAGTGTTCCCGGGCAAGCATACGTAATGTGTTTAGGGGAGAACCTTTTTTTTCTGAGCATTGCTCCTTCTGTGCATCATTTGAGTCTTCACCTACTAAAGAATGGCAAAGCAGACCATGAAGTAGTAATTCTTAGGGATGTTCTTCGTGTTTCACTGTTAGTCATTACATTTGGATTATCTGCTTGCAGGTAGCCCCCAGTCGGCCTGATTAACAAGTCTTGGGTCCTGCATCGGTTGCTGTCCCTTCTTTCATGACGTCAGGGGTATAAAACATGCAGCCGACGCCATTACATCGGTCTTTCTTTCCATGCGGTGCCCAATACAGAAGCAGTTTGCAAGTGCTGATCAGTCGACTCCTGAAATTTTCTTTCGAGTTTCAGAACCAAAGTCTTCAACTAAAGCCAAGTACCCCGTTGGGGAAACTTTTTTCTTCCTCCTTACCAATGTCAGTAAAAGTTAATTACATTACTTGTGGAAAGCAAAAACCTCATAAAGATTTTCATTCTTACTGTATTCCTTGCCTAGGCCCTGACCATGACGTACCTTGCTGTCGGTTTTGTGCTTTATTTAATTAGCACACTATCCATCGTCTGTATATTTTTGCCACTAAATATTTCGGTTCTTGGTTTAATTGACCAGAAATTTCGTCGGTTAGCCTTCTGACTACCGGGATTCCAAAAAATGCAAAGACAGGCCGCTGAGGTCCAAAACTGCCGACGATGCTTTTAAGCCAGTCGCCAGTTTGCCAGTACTCAGTGAGGCGCTTTCGCAACCCCTGATACCTGCTACTTCTGATTCACAGGCCTCTTAGACCCATTCGGAGTCTGGTATGCCATGAGATGCTTCAACTATGGAACCCATGGATGTCTCTACCTTTGATAGGTCTGGAGCAGCTGTGCAGGCACCGGCTTCTTAGGGTGTATTCAGGCCTACAGACTTGCATATTAAACTGACACTTCCTTCTTCTCTTAGGCCTAAATCTCAAACCATGCCTAAAAAACCGATGGCCAGACCACTTGCTCAGGCCTCTATGCCTAAAAAACAGATAAGAATGGCTGAAGATCTAATAACTCTAATCAGGGGTAGCCAACCCCCCCCCCCCCTGTTTTCTAAGAAGCCTAGCACTGAAGTGGTTTATGAATCTTCTGACTAGGATTCTGTTTTTTCTGATTCTTCTGATGATCTGGATTTGCCCTTATCTATTAATGAGGATTCTGATGCAGAGGACTGCATTCCCTCTGCTTCACCTCCAGAGGATTTTTCTTCTGGGAAATCCTTACATACTCTAAGGGAGCATTTCCACTGGGAAAGCCAGGATTTTTCTGATTCAAAAAAGAGGTTTAGAGATTTCTTACTCCTACCTCAGCATAGGCCTTTAGCTGTTCCTCCTGTACTGGACATTTGTTGATGCTTTTTCGGAATCTAGTTTGACCCCTGATTTCTTGCCTCCTGCTCCCAGAAAAGCAGACAAGATACTACAGGGTCCTTGAGTCGCACAAGTTCCTTTTTAAAAATCCTGTTGCGGATCCAGAGACTATTTCACAGGGGTACAAGGACATTAAGGCTTCTGCTGCCAAAAATCCTACCCCTTCCGATAGAGACTCCAGGCCGCTTGATAGATGGGGTAAGAAGGTTTACACTTCTGCAACCTTGGCCATTAGGGCTTTAAACTGCCTGCTTCATATGTTAGTGTCAGCAACATGTTATTGGATTGCTTAAACAGAAAATGATGATTATTCCTGACTGTGTGGAAAATAAAGAATTACAGGATTTAATGCATTCTGCTGGACAAGTTGGAAAACATACTTTGCCGTGTGGTTTTGATTCATTAGAGGCCTCTTGCAGGGCTGTTGTTACTGGGTCTGTGCTCAGAAGGCATGCTTGGCTTAAGGCGCAATCTTTGCCTGATCATGTTGAAGCTAAATTGTTAGATGCTCCCTTAAATCAGGACCACCTTTTTGGCAACAAGGCTGAGGACGTTTTTAAAAAGATGGAAGATAAAGCTAAATCTTTGCAAACTGTTAGATTTCTTACAAGTTCAGTCTCCTAGATTTAGTAGGCACTCGCCCTCTAAGAATTGGTCCTTTCCAGCTCCTTTCATGTCTTCTCAAGCCAAACCCAGACAACGCAAAAGCCCCAGGTTTCAGTCCCAGGGGTGACACAGGAGTAAGCAGTGGGGGGGCCTCCACTTCCAAATCTGGGAGTAATAAGACTTCCCCCTATGGTAAACAGTCTCGATGACTTCCTTTTAAAATTTCCAACCACTTAACTGACTGCCCCTTTGGGGGGGAAAGATTGCTCTTCATGCAAAGAACTGGGAACTCATTCCCCAGGACAAATGGGTTTTAAATAGTGTCCCAGGGATACAGATTTCACTTCCACACGTTGCCAATGCCAAGCGGGTGGCCGGACCTACTCCCAGATCAGTGTGCAGAGGCCCAAAAACAAGTACTTTCTCTCTCAAGCATGGGAGCTATTCAACTGGTACCAGAAGAGAAAAAGGGACAAGGTTTCTACTAGAGACTTTTCCTGATACCCAGAAAAGAGAATTCATGGCGTCCTATCCTGGACCTGTCTACTCTAAGCACCTGTTTGGAGATTCCAAAATTCAAGATGTGGACTCTTCACCAATTACTTCCTGTGCTAGGCAAAGATGTCTTGTTGGCAACACTAGATTTAAAAGAATCTTACCTGCACATCCAGAAGAAGATACCTACGCTTCAAAGCAGGCTACACATACTATCAGTTCTCTGCAGTGCCCTTTGGCTTATCTACTGCGCCCAGGGTATTCACAAAGTGCCTAGCTTCAATTATTGCATTTTGCAGGCAAAGAAATATTCAAATATACCCATACCTGGAAGATTGTCCAATTCAGGCAGAAAACCAGGACATACTTTTGAATAACCTGGCCTTCGTACAAAGGGTTCTAACTTGTCTGGGGTACACCATAAACGAAAAGAAATTGCACCTGGTACCCTGTCAACAAATTATATTTCTAGGAACAAGCTTGAATATAACTTCCCAGATGGCCTACCTTACGCCAGAGAAACAAATTCATTTGACAACCTCCTTCAAACAAGTGACCACAAAAACCGTGCTATCTGCAAGACAAATAATGCAAGCTTTTGGGTTCATGGCCTCCTGCATTCTTCAAATTCCATATGCAAGACTCCATATGAGGAAACTACAGTGGTATCTAAAAAGCCTATGGTGTCAACATTCTCAGGATCTAGAATCATTGATTCCTATCGTACCTTGCCTATTCCTAGAGTTCCTTTGGTGGGCAGAGGCCTGTCACCAAAAGAAGGGACTACCTTTCACACCTCCCCCTGCTGCCCAAACCCTAACAGACGCATCAGACTATGCATGGGTGGCTTACCTGGCATGGAAGTGTATTCAAGGCAAATGGAACCAAAGTCAAATGCACCTGCATATCCATCAAAAATTAATGCTAGCTGTACAGAATGCTCTGACAGCCTTCAAGGACTGCATTCTTCCAGGACAACTAATGGTGAAGACGGACAACACCACTGTTATGTGGTACATAAGCAGGGGGGGGGGGGTACACATTCTTACTCCCTCTGCAGACTTGCCATGGCATTGTGGAACACAGCCTTGAGCTACCAAGTGCACCTACAAGCTCAATTCCTGCCAGGAAAGTTAAACACACTGGCAGACGGACTAAGCAGAATCCTCGTGGACCCACACGAGTGGAAACTGGACCCATGGATTTTCAACATGTTGACAAGCCCAGATATAGACGTGTTTGCCTCTCCTCAGAACTACCAATTGGACAAATTTTGCAGAAGGACTCCACACAAACAAGTCTGGAAAGTGGATGCTCTGTCCTTCAACTGGAAAAAAACTATCAGTCTATGCTTTCCCCCTTCTGTCTTTGCTCTCCAAAGTACTACTTAAAACCAAACAGGACAAACCAAGGATGATTTTGGTTGCTCCAGACTGGCCACGCCAGCACTGGTACCCCCTCTTGTGCAGTGAGTGTCACGGTTATCCCCATGGCACTTGCTTCACACTCCTTCCCTGTTGTCTCAGCACGAGTACCAGATTTTGCGCTCTCAGCTTCTAACACTGAACCTTGCAGCCTGGCTAATTACATAATCTCTCCTTTACTATCCCTCCGTAAACCTGTGATGGATGTCATTTTATAGGCAAGGAGGTTTAGCACTAGAAAATTCTATGCTGAAAAATGGACACTATTCTGTGCCTGGAACCAATCACAAGGGATGGGCACAGCAGCGCTCAATTTACCTCGGATTTTACAATACTTAACTGAGATGCTTCACAAGGGCCTTTCTTTTTTCCTCCATTAAAATCCATGCCTCAGCCATTTCAGCTCATTATAACACAGAACCCCCCCCCCTTCTCTCTTCCACTGGTCAAGCAAGTTCTTCAGAGGGGCCAAACATTTGACACCACCCAGGAGAGCGCCAACCCCAGACCTGGGACCTTAACTTTTGTTTTTGGAGAAACTCGCTCTACCTCCTTTTAAGTCTGTAGTAGCAGCTGTCTCGAAATTTCTTTCTTGGAAAACAGCTTTCCTTTTAGCAATCACTTCAGCTAGAAGGGAATCTAAATTACAGGCCCTTATGGCAGTGGAGCCTTTCATAATCTTTCATGTGGACAGGGTGTCCCTCAGAACCAATCCATCATTCATGCCCAAGGTGGTATCCAGTGTGGCTTTTAATCTGTCCATTAATTTGCCAACCTTCTTTCCCAATCCACAGAACAAAGGGGAATGGATACTGCATTCCTTAGATATGCACAGACAACTTAGATTCTACTTGGGCAGGACTAAACCTCAAAGGAATTCTGAACAACTGCTGGTAGCATTTGCTACAGGGGCAGAGGGAAAGGCTATTTCAAAGCAAACCATTTCTAAAGGGATAGCCCATTGCATTCATTTCTGCTATAAGCACCATGGAAAACTTATCCCCCAGGGGATCAGACCTCACTCCACCAGGGCTACATCTACCTCTACAGCCTTACTCAAAGGCATCCCTACCAGGGACATCCTAGAAGCTGCTACCTGGAGTTCTGTACACCAAGCATTATCATTTGCCAATTTTCTCTAAATCCAGAGCTGGCTTTGCCACCACTGTCTTGCAGGGCTTTATAGCTGGTCCTAGTGCTATCTAAATTCCTCTTCCCAGCCATAGCTTTGGGAATCTACCCAAATTTATTAACTGCAACAGTGAAACATAAAGAAAATAGTGCAGTTGTGTACACTTAACATAAATGTAGATGTTAGTGTATTCACTGTTGCAGTCCTGGTTAACCACCCTCCTCTACTTTCCTTTACTATGCTTAACCATTTTGGTGTATTTGCTTTTTTGTTGGAGGTATATCATTGTACCTTTATATTTAATTGCTCCCCATTAGGGGGGCACCTGACTACTGGGACAAGAAAAACTGATGTAATGGCGTCTGCTGCATGTTTCATACCACTGACGACCTGACATCATGGAAGAAGGGACAGCAACCGAAGCAGGACCCAAGACTTTGTAAATCAGGCCGACTGAGGGCTACCTGCAAGCAGATATCCCAAATGTAATGACTGCAACAGTGAATACACTTGACATCTACATGTATGGCATACAACTGTACTTCACTTAGTGTAGAAGCCAAGAATTTTCTTTTCCTATTACTATAACTGAAAAGGAAGCAATGAAAAAGATACTCCTCCTGATGCTTTTAATTTCAAGGTGCTTGTGACTAATAGGAGTTCGGATGTTCATCTGATTTCTTCTGCTGATGTTCATAGTGTTACCCTGCTGCAGTCATCACACTTGGGTTATCCTGCCGTCAGGCTGTCCCGCAGTCGGCCCAAATTCCAAAGTCTTGGTCCGGCGTCGGTTGCTGTCGCTTCTTCCCTGACGTCAGAGCGCCAGGGATATGTCAGAGGCATCCGACGCCATTTTCTTCAGTCTTTCTTGTCGCGCGGTGCCCGAAGCAGAAGCAGTTCGCAAGTGCCGGTCGGATGACACCTGAGATTTTCGAATAGAGTTTCAGTCCGAGCTCTTCAAAGCTAAGTACCCCGTTGGGGAACCTTTTCTTGCCTCAGTCCGATGTCAGAAAAAGTTAACTATTACATTTCTTGTGGGAAGCAAATACCTCATAAGGACTTTCATTCTTTTTGTATACTTTGCCTAGGCCCAGACCACGACGTCACTGGTTGTCGGTTTTGTGCTAGGTTCAATAAATGAACTATAAAGCGACGCTTTGATTTCGCACGACACTACTTCGGTAGAAAATTTAATTACATTATGCCGTCGGAGCAACCGACTACCGGCGTGCATAAAAAACGCAAAGTTACAGGCAGCCTAGATCCAAGCCAGACTCCGAGGCCTCAGCTGGGCCGGTCGCTGGTTCTTCGGTTTTCAGTGAGGCGCCTACGCAGTCCCTGGCTACCGCTGAATTGGATCCCCAGACAGCTTCGGATCCCCAGCAGAGAGTTCTAGGCCGACGCAGCCATTTTCTTTAGGCCCTACCGACGACATTGCAGGAGGAAAAGCCAGTGCTGTAGAAACACCTTCGGTTTCTGAAGGTGTCTTCAGACCGACTACTCTTACCATAAAATCTTATGCTAAGCTTAAGACTCCTCTAAAACCAAAAAAACCTACACTTCAGTCTCCAGGTTCAAGGCCCTATGCCTAAGAAACAGATGCTTAAAATGGCTGAAGATTTGATTTCTTTGATCAGGGGTTCCCAACCCCCCCCCCCCCCCCCCCGTCAAAAGGCCTAGACAAGAGGAGGATTTTGCCTCCTCTGATCAAGTGTCGGTTCCTCAGGCTCCTCTGAGGAACAGGATTACTCCTTTCCCCCTTATGAAGATTCTGATGCTGAAGACTCCATTCCCTCAGCTTCTCCCCCTGAAGATTATTCCTTTGGGGAAACCTTACATACCATGAGGGAACATTTCCACTGGGAAGGTCAGGACTACTCCGACTCAAAGAAAAGGCTCCGTGAGTTTCTTTTACTCCCGCAGCACAGACCACTTGCTATCCCCCCAGTTTTAGACATTGTGGATGATGTTTTCGTAGAATGTAGTCTAAATCCAGATTCTCTGCCTCCTGCTCCAGCCAAACCAGATTGATACTATAGAGTGCCTGACTCGCACAAATTCCTATACAAAAACCCTGCTGCTGATCCAGAGACCTTCTCCCAGGGTTCCAAAGGGGCTAAGGCTTCTATGGCTAAAAATCCTGCACCCTCTGAAAGGGACTCCAGATCGCTAGATAGGTGGGGGAAGAAGGTTTACACCTCGGCTACACTAGCTATGAGAGCACTAAATTGTCAATTTCACATGCTTAAATACCATCAATTCCTAATGTCTCAAATAAAACAAAAGATGGGCACGCATCCTCAACAGTCTGAATTCAAGGAAATGCAAGATCTGTTGCATGCAGCTGAACAGGTGGGCAAACATACTTTACAATGTGGTTTTGATGCCTTCGAAGCTTCCTCTAGAGCAGCTGCTACTGGGTCTGTTATATGTAGGCATGCTTGGTTAAAGGAACAATCTCTGCCTGATCATGTTAAACAAAGTTACTGGATGCACCCTTACAGCAGGATGTTTTATTTGGGGTTAAAGCAGAGGAAGTTTTAAAGAAAATGGAGGATAAGGCAAAATCTATGCAGACGGTCAATGATTTCTTACAGGTACAGCCTCCACGCTTCAGCAGAAATTGGCCAACAAAAAATTGGTCCTTTCCAGCTTCTGACAGACCACAGAGGGGTAAATACAGGCGTCCAAGGGGCGGAGGACAAGCACAAATCCCTTACAAACCTCGCCGATGGGGCACTGCAACACAGAAGGGAGGAGAAGACAGGTCCCAAACTACTAGAAGGCAAACACAATGACTTAAACCTCAAACTGCCAAACAAAACTCTCTTGGCAGCTCCCTTGGGAGGAAAATTAGCACTTTTTGCAGACAACTGGCGCATCGTCACAAAGGACAAATGGGTCCTAGACATTATCTCACAAGGATACAGATTCCATTTCCACACCTTGCCAAGGATAAAAGGAATGCCAAACCTGCCACAAAATCAATGGGCAGAGGCACAAAAACAAATTACAGCTCTCATGGTCATGAGAGCCATTCAACTAGTACCTACACAGGAGCAAGGCCAAGGATTTTACTCAAGGCTCTTTCTAGTCCCCAGAAAGGACAATGCTTGGAGACCCATTCTGGACCTTTCAATTTTAAACACCTTCTTGCAAGTACCCAAATTCAAGATGCTAACACTACAACAGCTTCTTCCCATGTTGGGCAAGAAAGCTTGGCTAGTAACGTTGGACCTCAAGGAGGCATACCTGCATGTCCCTAACGGGCAAAATTGCCGATGATACCTCTGTTTCATTGCAGGTTCAACCCATTACCAATTCTCTGCACTGCCCTTTGGCTTATCTACTGCGCCAGGGTCTTCACAAAATGCCTGGCACCAGTAATTGCATACTTCAAAGAGGAATTCAAATATTCCCATACCTGGACGACCGTCTCATCTAAGCAGAAAGCAAGGACGTTCTCTTACACCACCTGGCTTTTGTAAAACATCTTCTAAGTTGCCTAGGGTACACAGTATACGAAAAGAAATCAAAACTAGTGCCCTCACAAAATATGACATTCCTGGGTGCCAGCTTGAATACAACGGCCCAGATTTCTTATCTGACGCCAGACGAACAACTACAATTAACTCAGTACTTCAGAACAATGGCAACAAAGACCGAACTCCCTGCAAGAAAAATTCTGCAGACCTTGGGCTTCATGGCATCTTGCATACTACTAATACCATTTGCAAAACTGCATATGAGGAAATTACAATGGTACCTAAAAAGCGTATGGACTCAACACAGCCACAGCCTGGAAACAATGATAAATCTCATTCCCTGCCTTCAACAGGAGTTTCTATGGTGGTCACAGGCATGTCACCTCAACAAGGGTCAGCCTTTCACCCTACCCTCAGCCAGGCAAACTGACAACAGATGCATCGGACTATGCCTGTGGGGCACACATGGCAAGACGGTGCATTCAAGGCATATGGACTGCAGATCAAAGGAATCTGCACATCAATCAAAAAGAAATGCTAGCTGTACAAAATGCTCTGACAGCCTTCAAGGACCTCTTACATCCAGGACAGCTTATCATAAGGACAGACAACACCACAGTAATGTGGTACATAAACAAACAAGGGGGCACACACTCCTACCCTCTAAGCAGGCAAGCAGTGACCTTGTTAGAGCACAGCACTGGCTTACCAAGTTCAATTACAAGCTCAATTCCTGCCAGGAAAAAAGAACACATTGGCAGACAACCTAAGCAGAAACATCATGGATCCCCACGAGTGGAAACTGGACCCACAAGTATTTAGGTTGATAGCTCAAAAATGGGGGCTCCCAGACATAGACCAGTTTGCCAGCCCTCAAAACTATCAGCTAACAAAATTTTGCACAAGGACTTTTCACCATCAAGCTTGGAAAGTGGACGCACTCTCATTCAGTTGGGAAATGCTAACAGTATATGCCTTTCCTCCATTACCCCTTCTCACAAAGGTGCTACTGAAAGTCAGGATGGAGAGACCCCAAATGATACTCATTGCCCCAGACTGGCCATGCCAGCACTGGTACCCACTACTGAGGAATATGGCCCAGGGCCCACCATGGATTCTACCACAAATTACCCATCTGCTCACACAGCAAGACAATCAGATTCTACACAGCCAGCTCAAAACCTTAAACTTGGCTGCATGGCAAGTCACCTAAGCAACCAGCCAGCTCCTCGCTCACAAGCTGTTATGGATGTTAATCTGGAGGACAGGAGGCCCAGCACCAGGAAAGCCTACTCAGACAAATGGAAAAGGTTTTGCGCCTGGAACCAAGCTAAAGGCCAAAAATACCCTTCAACCTGACATACCTCAGATTCTGCAATATTTAACTGAGAATGCTACACAAAGGGCTTTCTTTTTCATCTTTTAAAATCCACGCCTCAGCTATTTCTGCTCACTACAACACGGATCCTCCCTTATTTTAACATCCACTCCTAAGGCAGTTTCTCAGAGGGGCCAAAAATATTAGGCCTCCCAGGAGAGCACCAGCACCTACTTGGGACCTCAACTTTGTTCTGAAAAAACTCACGCTACCTCCTTTTGAGCCAGCTTTCTCTGCTGACTTAGTTTTTATCATGGAAGACTGCCCTGCTGCTAGCAATCACTTCAGCTAGATGAGTTTCAGAGCTTCAGGCACTAATGACAGTAGAGCCTTTCCTCATTTTTCATCAAGACAGAGTTTCTCTATGAACTAACCCCTCCTTCATGCCTAAGGTGGTATCCAGTGTGGCTCTAAATCAAACCATCCATTTCACGTTACTACTAGGATAAAACTAGGGATCTGAAGTAGGAGATTCATTTGTCTGCAACCTGTGGGTTATGGATCCGATATCGGATCCGAACCGGCATGGTTTTCCAGCTATGGATCCGAGCTCTCAGCTCCTCCCCTCACCCATAATGCCCTGCTCTCCCTACATGACCTCAGATCTAGTTTGCCGCGCTGGTGACCAGATTGGATTTCAGAGCTCTTCAGCTAAGTGTTCATTATTGCATTTTTCAGTGCTAAATTTAAAGTTTTTCAGTTATTTTGTGTGAAAGTTGTAGGTTCCCTTTCTTTATAGCTTTAAGTTATTTAGTTTTAATAACTTTTATAACTTTTAGATGTAATGGGATCCTATCTCGCCTACATTCACAACAGATGGGTTCGGAGCCGATCCATCGGCTCCGACTCGGCAACTAATACACTAGCACGAAGTCTCTCATTGGCTGGGCTACTCCCTATCCCAGGATGCACTACACCTGCTTCCCCAGATCTCGTTTGCCGCTTAACAAGCTGGACGTGGTCTCGACTTGGCTGGAGCCAAGTGGTTCTTTTTACCTTATTGGTCCTTGACCTAGGGAATTTGTCTATATTAACCAAACAGCTGTTTTAACAGCTATTTCTTACTAGTTCTTATTGTTTTTTTGTCAAGTGCTTGTTTCCAAAAATTTAATTTGTTCAGTCGGGCAAGGCCCGTTTAAGTTAGAGGGCCTTTGCCCTACCTTTTGACTGTTTTTAGTTTTTGTTAACTTTTGGTTAGTTGTTTTTTGGGCAAAGCCCGTTTAAATTAGAGGGCTTTGGGCCGTTTAACTTTTCAAATTGTTGTGAGGTAAACTTTCACCAGTACTCGCGCCAGTGTGTCTCGCGCTTTTCAGTTGGCGCATTTTGTGTGTAGTGCTATACTTGTTGTGGTAGAGTAGTATTTCCTTAGAGTTGTACTTGTTGTGGCCTGTATCATGTCTAAGGAACAAAAGTCAGGTTTTAAAAAATGCACTCAGTGCAAATATAAAATGTCCATTACAGACAGTCATTCAGTATGTGTTTATTGTTTGGGGCCGAAACATCTGCAAGAGACTTGTAGCGTCTGTCATGCGTTCTCATCTAGAGTTCTTCAAGAACGCAAGAACAAATTAATATTGTAAGGGCTTATCAAGCCTTCTTTTGAGGAAGCCTTAGATCTACCTGTTGCTTCCAAAAAGATCGTCGGCTCCGACAAGTCCGTCGGAGCTGACTTCTAAAGACAAAATTGACCTCTTCTTCCTCGGCTCCACTGACTTCGGGCCGAGGGTCGAGGTCTGCCTCGATACCTCCTACCTCGGCTCCATTGCTTTCGGAGCCGCAAGTTGGAGTATCGAGAGGTGAATCGCCTCCATCGGTTCCAATGGCTTCGAGCCGGTGGAAGTGTGCAGCTCAGACTCTTCCCCTCGGCTCGGAGAAGGCTCCTTCGGTGCCGATGGTGGTCCATGCTGTGGTGGAGTCGGCGCCGATAGCATTGGAGCCATTTCGAGCCGGTCCCCTTCTCTCTCGGAGCCGAGAGGAAAGTCTTCTCGATTGTCTACCTCCTCTAAATCATCGAGACTTTCAGATTCGGACCTGGATAGGGTTTTACAGAGGCTATTCCAATCTCCAGTGTTTACTAAATTGGTCTCGGCTCCAGCACAGTTAGCTTCGAGCCGATCCCCTCCAACACATTCGATTTCTCCTCCAACCTCATCGGAGCCGTTGGAGTCGGTGGTGGTGGAGCAAAGCGGAGCCATACAGTCGGAGCAGAGACCCCTTCGAGGTCTTTCTGTTCCGACTGTGCTTCCTACCCTGTCCTCCGGTTCAGGGTTTGGTACTGCGACCTCTTCAGCCGGGCCCGAGGGGAATACTTTGGGATTGGGTGCTTCGGTGCCTAGTCTTCCTCTCGGAGCATCGGCTGCTGGAATTCCCAGTGCCATTGTGGCCTCTAGACCAGTGACCTCCTTGGATTCTGGAGGTCCGGCCTTTGAGGCCATGAGGAGCGCGCTGGCCATGTCTTTGCCGGTTCAGCAAGATTCTACCCCACCGTCCCTAGATTTGGAGACTGGTGCCTCTGTTGTGTTGCAGCCCCCCGGCAGCGGGGCCCCAGGGCCTGAGGATACCCCCATCGGGGGTTCCCTTCTTCCGGGTGGTCCGTCCGAAACTGCTTCGGGACGAACCCCCACGGAAGAAATTGTGTAAGAGGAAGCACGTAGACTCCCAAGATGAGTCTATTACATCGGATACTGACCTCGATGACCCAGAAGGGTCCCCCAAATCATCTTCGGATGATATCTCCTTCTCAGATATCTTGGAGATTCTGAGACAGAGAGGTGACTGGCAAGCCAAAACCCCTTCAGCTGAGGAGTCAGTCTTCCTCAAGGCCTTTGGGGCCCAGCCTTCCGCCTCCTGGGTGTCTCCGCCCTTCGATGAACTCCTTGATTTGGTTTCTCAAGGGTGTGGGAACACCCTGATTCTGTGGAACCAGTGCCTCGAGGCCCAATAAATTTTGTCAGGCCCCCAGAAGGAATTTCTCACAAAGGGTGTGCCTGTAGATGCTTTGGTGGTGGCTTCTGCCACACAGCAGGACGTGGCAGAGGCTTCACGCCTGTTCATCCTCCTAATAAGGATTCTAGGAGTATGCATAGGTGCGGAAGCATACCCTGTCCTCAGCGGCCTTTACCTTACGGTCGCTGAACTACTTATGTCATTTTACGAGGCTCCAAAGGGATCTTCTCAAAGAGCTAAATGACTCTCTTGTTGGTAACCTACCTGAGGCGCTGGCCCGACTGTTGGCGACAGATGACTACCCTCTTTTCTATTGTTAACTCGTCCATGAGGCTCATTTCATATGCGGCAAGGCGAGTAGAGCAGCGGAACAGGCGTTGCCCTCAGGAGACAAGCCTGGTTATGCTTGTGTTCGTTCACGGAGGCCTTCAAGTCTTCCTTCGCCGACGCCCCCTTTGATGGGTCATCTTTGTTTGGACCCAAGGTGAAGGACACACTAACTAGGTGCGAGCAGGAGGGCAAGACTTTGACTGCTGTTGGGGCCCGATTTTCCGCTCCTTCTAGGCCTTACCCCAAGGCTGGGAGAGGAGGGAAAATGTGGTTTAGAAAATCTCAGAAGTCTTTCCCTACTCCACCCAGTGATTCCCCCTCCAGAGGCAGGGGGGGGGTGGATTTTGGAAGACGCCGCCCCAGAGGTGGCAGAGGCCCCCGTAATTCTGGAGACCGCGATTCCTTTCGTGGTTCTTCATACAACCAGCGTTCCTGAGTTGTTGCCCGACTGTGCAACTCGAGCCAGTCGGGTCGCTGGCGCACCCACAAGCTTGGGAATCCATAACAAGCGATCAGTGGGTGCTTCGCATTATTACCGGAGGTTATATCATCCCCTTCAACAAACCCCCCCTTTCTTTAAGGGAAATCCCAGACGTACCACCCAGTCAGCGGGATCAGGCAGCATTAGAGGTTTCAAAGCTGCTAGAAAAAAGAGCCATCCAGCCTGTCCCCATCGACCAGATCGGATCAGGAACTTACTCAAAATTATTTTTGGTACCAAAAAAGACAGGGGACTTCAGGCCCATTCTGGACCTCAGTTCATTGAATCGTTTTGTAAAGAAGTCCAAATTCCGAATGGTCACTCTTCAATCTATTCTTCCTTTGCTGGAAAAAGATGCATGGATGTGCTCCATAGATCTCCAGGACGCTTACTATCACATTCCCATAGCTCAAGAGTCCAGGAGACATTTACGCTTCGCCTGGAGTCAGTCATTTCCAATTCGAGCACTGCCCTTTGGTCTCACCACAGCCCCCAGGGTGTTCTCCAAGTGTCTGGCAGTGGTAACTGCTCACCTGAGAAGTCTGGGATTCCAGGTGTTTCCTTATCTAGACGACTGGCTCCTTACTGCCACCTCCGAGCATCTACTACTCCAAGCGCCCAGAGCCACGCTCACGTTGGGCCGTTTCTTGGGGATCACGCTCAATTTGCAAAAATCTGTACTACAGCTATCACAGCGTATTACTTTCATAGGCGCAGACTTAGACACAAAAGAATGCGCCTTTTACGGCAGCAAGAATTCAGGTCTTACAAGATCAAGTCAAATCCTGTCTTCCCCTACAAAGAGCACCGCCCATCAGATCCTACAACTGTTGGGCTCGATGGCGTCGACCATACTTTTAGTTCCCTTGGCCAGACTTCACATGCGAATTTTACAATGGCTACTGTCGGTTCAATGGTCTTATCAGGAACTTCCCTTGAACCACTTAATCATAATCACGGAAAGTTGCCGTGAGATCTGCATTGGTGGCTTCTCCAATCAAATCTCGACCAGGGCGACCCTTCATACCTCAACGTCCGTTGCCACTGTGACTACGGACGCCTCCCAGGTAGGGTGGGGGGGGGTCATTACCTTGAGAGGTCGGTCCAAGGCACATGGCAGATCCAGGAAATGCATTTGCATATCAATGTCCTGGAGATGAGAGCGGTACTATTGGTACTCCAAGCTCTCCATCACGCTCTCCCACAGGGCCCGACATTATCCTATCCGACAAAATGTCGGTGGTGTGGTACATAAACAAGCAAGGTGGAACCAGGTCTTACCCACTATGCAGAGAAGCCATGAGACTTTGGCACTGGGCGGTAGCTACCAACCGCTTTCTAATGGCAACGCACATACCGGGGAAGTCCAATGTGATTGCGGACAGATTAAGCAGGACCATTCTTTTACCTCACGAGTGGTCCCTCAACCAGAGTATAGCTGCGAAAATCTTCGACAGATGGGGTCTTCCTTGCTGCGACCTGTTTGCCAGCCCTCACAATGCGAAATGCAGAGATCTTCACACTGTTTCCTTCTCAGGGACAGATTCCCAGGGACGCTCTGACTCGCATTTGGCCCCCCGGTCTTCTCTATGCCTTCCCTCCGTTCCCCCTCCTACCGAGGGTGATACAGAAGGCCATTTACATGGAGAGCGAGATGATTTTGATTGCCCCGCACTGGCCTTGTCAAGTTTGGTTTCCTTTCCTACAGAGGCATGCGATAGAAGGTCCATGGTTTCTGGATCCGGTGCCAGACCTGTTGACTCATCAGTCAGGACGGCTTCATCCGTCTCTCAGGTCCCTGAAGTTGGCAGCATGGTTACTCCACTTCCATCCTTAGTCCGAGACAATGCTCTTTCGCCGGACGTGGTCTACATACTGTCTTCTTCTCATAAACCTTCCACCATCAAACTTTATTCCAGTAAATGGAAAAGGTTTGCCTTCTGGGCTCAAGAACTGGGTATAGATCCTCTCACTGCACCAGTATCGGAGGTTCTGAATTTTCTGGCCTCCCTTTTTCAGTCGGGCTCTTCAGTTTCTACCATTAAGGTTCAGTTAGCGGCGATCTCTAATTTTCATGCTTCATTTGAACCTTCATTGATGTCTCACAAACTTTGTAAGGCTTTCCTTAAAGGGGCTTGGCTCCTTAGGCCTCCTTCATCTCATCCTGTCCCCCCTTGGGATTTGAATATGGTTCTTGCTGCCCTAACTGCCCGTCCTTTCGAACCAGCTGCTACTTGTGATTTAAAATTTCTGTCTTGGAAAACGGCCTTTTAGTAGCCATAACATCTGCTAGGCGAGTTTCAGAACTTCAAGCTCTTTGTTCTGATCCTCCCTATTTGATTTTTCACAAGCATAGAGTTTCATTGAAATTAAACCCTGCATTTATACCAAAAGTGGCCTCCTCTTTCTGTATTCAACAAACTATAGAACTCCCTGTCTTTTTCCCAGAATTCTCTAATAACGCAGAATATACTTTGCATCAATTGGACGTTCATAGACAATCATGCTTTTATTTGAATAGAACCGCTCAAACGCGGAAATCAAATCAATTGTTTGTTTCCTTTGCAGTGAACAAATTGGGTCAACCAGTAACAAAAACCTCCATATCTAAATGGATTAAAGATTGTATCATTTTTATTTACTTACAGGCTAACAAAGACCTTCCCTTTCCAGTCAAGGCTCATTCTACCAGGGCAATGGCTACTTCCGTAGCTTTTCACTCCAAGTTATCAATAGATGATATTTGTGCTGCGGCAACCTGGACTTCTCCGCACACTTTTATTTCTCATTACAAATTGGATGTGGTTTCTCGAGGCAGAGCTTCCTTTGGTTCCACAGTTCTCAGGAGTGTGTTCCAATGAGCCACCCGGGATGTAGGTGCTAGGGGCTGTCCCATCTGTTGTGAATGTAGGAGATAGGATCCCATTACATCTTTTAGTTATGTACTTACCATAACTTCGGATGTATGGGATCCATCTCGCCTACATTCATAAGTACCCACCCTCCTTCCCCCTTCCATTCGGATTTAGAGGAGCTGTAGTCTCTTTTTTCTTGGAGATCTTTCTTGAAGAACTTTAGTTGGTTATAGTGACTACTAATTTTTCAGTGTTTTTATGGATGTATGAAAGCGAACAAACAAGATCTGGGGAAGCAGGTGTAGTGCATCCTGGGATAGGGAGTAGCCCAGCCAATGAGAGACTTCGTGCTAGTGTATTAGTTGCCGAGTCGGAGCCGATGGATCGGCTCCGAACCCATCTGTTGTGAATGTAGGCAAGATGGATCCTATACATCCGAAGTTATGGTAAGTACATAACTAAGTTTCCCTCCCCTCGCTGGTGCGTAGTGTGTGTTTGGGCCTGTGTTTGTTTGGCTAGTTAGCCTTTACTTTCTTTAATTTTTAAACAAATTAAAGTAGTTGTAGTGTCCTTAGGATGTCTGATCCCCCTAAGGCTTTTTTTTCGAAGTGCTCCGAGTGTGGCCATAAGCTTTCCCCTGCTGATGGCCACACTCGGTGCGTTCGATGCCTTGGGGTTGAACACCTCACTTCTGGATGTTCCATTTGTGCAGGGTTCAACCCCAGGGCATTGAAGGAGCGGAGGTCGAAGCTGGTCCTGGCGGGACTTCTGCCCCCGGACTCGGCTTCGGCTACCGCTCCTTCGGGGGGTACCGTGTCTACGGTTCCCTCCTCTCCGGCTCCCCCTCCTCCACCTGGGACTCAACCTCCCTCTAGTGGTTTGGAGGAGAGGGAAGCAAGAAAGAAGGACCGGAGGGAGAAGCACCATAAGCGGTGGGCCGAGACCTCTGTTTCGGCCCCGCCTGCCAAGCGGGCTTCTCCTCCGGCCTCCCTGTCTGCTGGTTCTCCCCCTCCTCGGCTCCGGTCTCCTGTGTGCTTCTCACAGGGACCTGAGGAGGAGGAGACCCGATCTCCGTCGAGGCTATCGAGGAGACACTCTAGGCCTACCTCGGTAGCCTAGTCGAGATCCACGTATAGTTTATCTGATGCTGATCTGGACCGGATGATGAGAAGGTTCATCCAGGCCCAGATGCAGATGGGAGTGCTCTTGCCCCCCCCCCCCCTCTGGGGGGGAGCTCGACCCCTTTCTTTAAGCCTATAGCTCCTTCTCCGACCCGCTACCCGGGTTCGGAGCAGTTGGAGCCAAGCAGCTTCGGAGCCGGGGGTGGGTTGGCGCCGATAGTACTGGGTACTTCGGATCCGACCTCTCGGAGCCTGGATCCGAGCTTCGGATCAGGGGGGGATTAGTGCTCTTTTGGCGCCGTCCGTGTCGGAGCGCACTGTCCCCTCGGATCCAAGTGCTTCGGTGCCGGCTCCGATCCACTCTTCGGATCCTAGGGGGAGCCGATTATCGGATCCTTTGGTCGAGGTCGGCTCCCCCTCTGCTTTTGATGTAGTGGAGAGGGCCCTGTTGAGGGTTTCCGGACCCCCGGCACTTGCTTCGGCTCCGTCCCGCGCTCCATCTGCACTGGGCCAGGCTTCCACCATCCGGCCACTGGGACAGCCCGCTCCTTTGCCCCAAGTTGTTCCTTTGGAACATGACACCGCTTGCGAGGGGTCTTCTGACAGCCCCCCGGAGGATGCCCCTCGCAAGCATACGTGCAAAAGGAGGCACATAGACTCCCCCGAGTCTCTCACAGAAGACACGGATTTGGAGGAAGGGGAAGGCTCCCCAAGATCACCCCCCGAGGATGTCTCCTTTGGAGACATCATGGAAATGCTTCGCATAAGGGGAGGGTGGTCTGCCCCCAAGTCTTCCTCGGACGAGTCCGTGTTCTTGGAGGCATTTGAAGCGAGCCAGTCTACCTCTTGGGTGTCCCCTCCTGCCGACCCCCTGGTGGACCTGATTACCACCAGGGCGTGGAAGGATCCGGACACCGTGGAGCCAATCCCAAAAAGGCCAGACCGTATACTTAGTCCCCCGGCTGACCGTGCCCACTGGAGTAAGGGGCCTCCGGTAGATGCCATGTTGACGGCGGCAGCCACCAAGAGGGAACTTGCTCAGGAGAGCCCCTCAGTCCATCCCCTGAGCAAGGAGTCTCGGATGATGGACCGCTTGGGGAAGCGGATGTTTAGTTCAGCGACCTTTTCAGTGCGGGTGCTGAACTACCTGGCACATGTGATTAGGATGCAGCGCGATCTTATCAAGGAATATGCTGCATCCCCCCCAGAGTCCATGTCGGAGGAGGACAAATTGTTGCACTCCACCCGTATGGCCACTCTCAGGTCCGTGACTAATACCTCTATGCGGTTACTGTCCCATGCTACGGAGGGAGCCGCTAGAGCCGCAGGGACAGGCCTAGTTACTAGACGTCAGGCCTGGCTCCATCATTGCGATTTCATGGAGCCCTTCAAGGCGTCATTTGCGAACGCTCCCTTCGATGGTTCTGCCCTCTTTGGCAAAACTGTTCGCGATACTTTGACCCAGAGCGAAAAGGACGGGAAGACGCTGTCTGCCGTCGGAATCCGCTTCTCTGTGCCCCAGAGGCCCTATTCTAGGAACCAAAAGGGCCAGAAGAAGATGTGGTTCCGGAAGTTCCAGCAGTCCCAACCCGCTCCGGACAACCAGTCCTTCCGTGGCAGAGGAGGACAGGGAGGACGCCGCCCCAGGGGCAGAGGGGCTCCCAGGAACTTCGGGTCTGAGAACCCTTCTCTGAACGGCCCGCACAGCAGCCCTGAAGGGTTGCCCGGCTGCTCCACTCTGGAGGCAGTCGGGGGACGTTTTTCGGAGCACCTAGCGGCATGGGAGTCCATAACGTCAGACCGCTGGGTCCTCCACATCATATCCAGAGGATACCGCATCCCATTTCATCACATTCCAAAATTGAAGTCCCTCCCCGACGTTCCACCCGGTCAGTGGGAGGCCGCTTTGGCAGAAATTGGCCATCTGCTAAAGAAAAGAGCCATCCAGCCCGTCCCCCCAGACCAGATCGGATCAGGGTTCTACTCCAGGTTCTTTTTAGTGCCAAAAAAGACGGGGAATCTAAGACCAATATTAGACCTTTCACTCTTGAACCTGGCAGTTCCCAAGGAGAAGTTCCGAATGGTTACCTTACAGTCTATTCTCCCCCTTCTGGGAGAAAATCACTGGATGTGCTCTATAGACCTCAAGGATGCGTACTACCATATCCTAATGGACAGGCGCTCCAGGAGGTTTCTCCGGTTCCGGCTGGGAGCCAGTCACTACCAATTCCGGGTCCTTCCCTTTGGTCTCACCACAGCCCCCAGCGTGTTCACCAAGGTATTAGCAGTGGTAGCGGCCCACCTGAGGCTTCAGGGGGTGCAGGTCTTCCCTTACCTGGACGACTGGCTTCTCACCGCTCCAACAAGGCATCTACTGTTATTGGCGCAAGATTCCTTTCTCCATCTAGCTTCCCGTCTGGGCATCACAATAAATACAGAAAAGTCCAACCTAGCCCCTACGCAGTTCATAGATTTTATAGGTGCCAGGTTAGACATGAGAAGGTTAAGAGCCTTCCTCACTGCGGACAGAATTCAGAATCTGCAGCTCCAGGTGCGGGCCATTCTCCACTCCAGCTCAATTCCGGCGGAGTTGGTCCTGAGGGCTCTAGGGTCCATGGCAGCAGCGATAGCTCTTCTTCCTCTCGCCAGGTTCAATATGCGGGTCCTTCAATGGACACCTAGTTCAGTGGTCTTATCTTGCTCTTACTATGCATCATCCCATTGCGATCAGCAAGGCTTGCAAGTGGTCCCTCCTGTGGTGGCTCCACTCACCAGATCTCCACGGAGGCCGCCCCTTTTGTGCTTCTCCCCCTCTCGCCACGGTGACCACGGACGTCTCCCGCCTCGGGTGGGGGGGGGGCATTTTGCAGGCCGGACGGTCCAAGGCACGTGGAACGATTCAGAGACCTTACTGCATATCAATGTTCTAGAGATGAGAGCAGTGCTCTTAGCGTTGCAAGCACTACAGGCCTTTCTTCCCTTGGGAATGATTGCAATTCAGTCGGACAACATGTCTGTCGTCTGGTATATCAACAAACAGGGGGGAACCAGGTCTTACCCTCTTTGTCGAGAAGCCATGAGAGTGTGGGAATGGGCAATCTCCGCCAACCGCTTTCTCATCGCAACGCATATTCCGGGTCGGTCCAACATCCTTGCGGACAAACTCAGTCGCACCATTCTCTCCCCTTACGAGTGGTCTCTCAATGCTCAGGTAGCGAAACGCATCTTCGCAGGGTGGGGAACTCCTTGTTGCGATCTTTTTGCGTCTCCCTCAAACACCAAGTGCGACAGTTTTTTCGCTCTAATCCCTCCTCCCGGAGATGCCCCAAGAGACGCTCTGGTGCATGCTTGGCCCCCCGGTCTTCTTTATGCTTACCCCCCTTTGCCTCTGATGCTCTAAGTTCTTCAGAAAGCCTCTCGGTTGGGGTGCAGAATGATTCTCATTGCCCCATTCTGACCTCGACAGATCTGGTTCCCTTTCCTAAGGTCTCACTCAGTGAATCCTCCTTGGATTCTAGATCCCATTCCGGATCTGATATCTCACCTGTCCCATCTATCAACCCCAAATCTGGACGACCTGAAGCTGACTGCTTGGCTGCTCCAGTTCCACTCCTGATCAGGACTCCCGGTATTTCGTCTCCAGTTAAGGCCATCCTGGTAGCGGCTCATAAACCATCTACCAGGAAAGTTTACCGCAGTAAGTGGAAACGATTCTCCATTTGGGCGGAGCGGCAAGGTCTAGACCCCTTCACAGTTCCCCTTCCTCTGGTGCTTGACTTTCTAACCACTCTTTTTAATGATGGTGCCAGCAGTTCCACGGTCAAAGTGCAACTTGCGGCAATTTCTCACTGTTATATTGGTCAAGACTCCAGTCCACTGATGTCTGCCAAATTGTGTAAGATTTTCCTAAAAGGTACCTTTCTCCTCAGACCCCCTGTAAAGCAAGTGGTTCCTCCTTGGGACCTTTCTTTGGTCCTTCAGGCCTTGACCGCTCCCCCCTTCGAACCTGCGGCTACGGTAGATCTGAAATTTTAATCTTTCAAGATGGCCTTTTTAGTAGCCATTACCTCGGCCAAGAGAGTTTCAGAACTTCAAGCCTTATCCGTCAAGCCTTCTTACTTGGTCTTTCATCTGGACCGTGTATACCTCAGGACCAACCCGTCCTTTCTTCCTAAGGTAGCTTCTGAAGCAAATATTAATCAATCCATTAACCTCCCTGTTTTCTTTCCTAAATATCAAAACAAAGGTGAATACAAGCTACATTCCTTAGATGTTCACAGGCAACTTAGATTTTATCTGAACAGGACAGCTGGTCATAGGCAATCCGACCAGTTGTTTATTTCCTTTGCTAAATTCAATTTGGGTAAACCAATTTCCAAAGTCTCCTTATCACGCTGGATTTCAGAGTGCATCTTATTGGCTTATCAAGCTTCTGGAAGGCCCACCGGAGGGAGTACATGCCCATTCAACCCGGTCAGTTTCTACTTCAGCGGCCTTTAAAGCTAGGATTCCTCTGGATGATATTTGTTCAGCAGCCACTTGGGCTTCATCTCATACCTTTATTTCCCACTACAAGTTGGATATTACATCTAGAGGTAGAGCATCCTTTGGCTTCGCGGTGCTCCGGAATTTCCTTCCATGATGGCCGCCCAAGATTCAGGTAGCTGGGGACTCTGTCCCACAGGTTGCAGACAAATGAATCTCCTACTTCAGATTTAGAAGTTATGTACTCACCATAACGTTCCATCTGAGTAGGTGTATTCATTTGTCTGCAACCATCCCGCCCTCCTATCCCCCTGGCCTTGTCAGTTTCCTGCATATTATGTGTTACCCCTTTTAGGGTATTTCTATTGATGGCAAACTCGATCTGAGGTCATGTAGGGAGAGCAGGGCATTATGGGTGAGGGGAGGAGCTGAGAGCTCGGATCCATAGCTGGAAAACCATGCCGGTTCGGATCCGATATCGGATCCATAACCCACAGGTTGCAGACAAATGAATACACCTACTCAGATGGAACATTATGGTGAGTACATAACTTCTAATTTTCAGAAAATCTGACCAGCTTTTTGTATCCTATGCTACAGCATCACAAGGAAAGGCTGTCTCAAAACAGACAGTTTCCAAATGGATAAGACATTGCATACATTTTTGCTACACCCACCATGGAAAACCAGTTCCTGCTAGCATAAGGCCCCACTCTACCAGGGCAGCAGCTACATCTACAGCCTTCCTCAGGGGGGTACCAACCAAGGATATTCTGGAAGCTGCAACTTGGAGTTCAGTACACACCTTCACCAAACAATTACCACTTACCACTTTACTCTAAGACTAGAGCTGGCTTCGCCACTGCAGTTCTGCAGGGCCTTCTAGCCTTCTCTAACCCTGTTTGACTCCACCTCCCATCCTTAGCTTTGGGATTCTACCAAAGTGTGATGACTGCAGCAGGGTAACACGATGAACATAGTACAGTTTTGTACCTACCATAAATGTAGGTGTTCGAGTGTATAACCTGCTGCAGTCCAGGTTACCCTCTACCTGTTAGGGGCACCTGACATCTGGGGCAAAAAAAAACTGAAGAAAATGGTGTCAGATGACTGATATACCCCTGATGCTTTGACATCAGGGAAGAAGCGACAGCAACCGACGCCGGACCAAGACTTTGGAATTTGGGCCGACTGCGGGACTGCCTGATGGCAGGATAACCCAAGTGTGATGACTGCAGCAGGGTATACACTCGAACATCTACATTTATGGTAGGTACAAAACTGTACTTTTTGGTGCATTCCACCTGTGTGACTTCCTTTGTAAGGAACCTCTCCACTGACTTCTATCAAGAATGTTGGTTCTTTTGCTGTTGAGACAGAGTTCTAAACTGCTAGTCCTTCTTCCTGTGCACGTTTTGGCTCCAATAGGGGTCTCTGCCTAATTGGAGTAGAAAAGGATTTGACAGGTTATTTTGAGTTATAGCAGATCTGGTCTCGGGGGCTGTAGAGCGATGTCCTTCAAGGATGCATCTGCAGTCATAACATATGGGTTGTACTGCCTCAGGCAGCCCTTCGGTCGGCCGGGTTCCAAAGTCTGGGTCTGGCCTCGGCTGATGTCGCACTTTCCCCGACGTCAGAGTGCCTGGGGTATAAAAGCATCAGCCTACGCCATTTTCCTCCGTCTTTCTTGCCGCGCGGTGCCCGAAGCAGAAGCTGTTCAAGTGCCGGTCGGTCCGATCCAGAGATTTCAGCTACCAAAGACTTCGAAAAAAGCTAAGTACCCCGTTGGGGACTCTCTCTTGCCTCAGCCGATATCAGACAAAGTAAATAATTGTTTAACTTGTGGGAAACAAATACCTCATAAGGATTTCCATTTACTGCCTTCTTTGCTTAGGCCCAGACCACGATGTATCAGCTTGTTTAGCCTGTGCCTCCTTCAACAGACGGACTCTTAGACGTCGGTCGGAGTTTGCAGAGGAGTTTTTTGGAACCGCTTTTGCTTATAAAATGCCGTCGGAGACTCCGACTTCGCATATGGTCAAAAAACGCAAGGAAAAGGACCGACACTCGCAGCCCGCGGTTTCGGCTGAAACCACGGCTAGGCCTACCGCGAGTGTCTGTTTCGGCTGAAACAGAGTCCACGGCTATTTCTACTACCGAAACCATACCACCGAGGCCAGAGAGGCCCCGGCTGAGTCGGCTTCAGAACTCCCTGCCGAAGCTAGTGTTCAGGATTTGTCCGACACCGTACCCTTGGACATTTCTACCCCTGCACGTGGGGCAGCTAGGCCCCCAGCTTCTATGTCTATTAAGGCCTTCTCCAGGGCTAAAGCTGCCAAACTTTCAAAAGCTTTGCCTGCCAAATCTACATCCCAGAGGCCTTCCTCTAGCTCTGAAATCCTCAGTCTTGCTGAGGACCTTATCTCCTTAATTAGGGGTTCCCAACCTCACCCAGACAGGGCCTCCCAACCTCCTCTAGACAAAAGGCCCAGGACTGACCCCAGTTCTAAACTGCTAGTCCTTCTTCCTGTGCACGTTTTGGCTCCAATAGGTCTCTCTCTGCCTAATTGGAGTAGAGAAGGAAGGATTTGACAGGTTATTTTGAGTTATAGCAGATCTGGTCTCGGGGGCTGTAGAGCGTTTTCATTGCCAGCTGTCTGCAGTTTTGTTCTAAATTCTTGATTTTTGAGTTCCATTTGCGATTCATTACCTTTGTGGCCATTAATCAACTTGTCAGCTTAGACGTTAACATTTATTGCTCCTTCAGGTGTTATGCTATTTACCTTGCTTACCCCATTTTTGACTGCACTGTCAGTATTGAGTAGCTTGGTCTCTTCCACCTTGGAGTTGTGTCCCATCTTAAGTCTAGTTATCTTTATTTTTTTAATATTGTTTATGAACTTGGCCTTGTAGCAATCGGTATGATGGGTCTTTATCTCGACTGACCTTAGAATCCCTTCTGGGTGGAGTCTGTTATGGCAGCCTCTGTGTTGGGCCCTCTTCTTTTCGTGTTGGGTCCATCTTACCTTGGGTCAAGCTTACTTTGAACCGTTGAGATCTTTTCTGCAGGCTTCTATGCATGAATCTCTTGGCAAACTAATATAGTGCATGGCTCATCTGAAACCATTTATTGATGCTTCTGCCCTTGTTTCTCCTTCCTTTCCAAGACAGTGGGACCAGTGCTTCATGACAGACATGATATGGGCATTCTGTCAAGCAGTCTCTATCCTCCTTGTCCTCCACCCATCCAAGGGCAGGAGGTATGCCAGTTTGGAGGAGAGATTGCCTAAACTTACTACCATGGAGCCTCCCACTCCAGACAGGGATGAGTGCAAGGTTGAGTCTTTTTCTTTGTGTGTGGTTGGACCCCAGTTTTGAGAGCTCATGAGTATCAAAGATAGGTAGTAGTAGGACACATACTCTGATTCAGAGTGCGTCCAGACTGAGGTATTGGGTATCCCATATGCTGTTTGTTGGTGCTCGTACAGATGAAATGGTCATACTTGTGGTTGGCAATGTTTGCCAGGAACCTGGTTGTAGTGGTTGCTATTTGAAAACATCCAGCTGAGATTCTTTCCCCTACCAAGGTCTGTCACAGATAGTTTACCCCATTCGTTTGTTGCCTTGCACAGTATAAGGCTTCTGAGCCTCAGGCCAAGTTTTTTTTTCTTCCCCCGAAAAATGGGTCTTGTTCCTTTGCACTAAGGAAGTGGGTGGTTTTGTTGTGCATCTTCTGTACGACTGCATCTGTATTAAGGTACTTTGTGCACATACATATATTTCAGAGTGACTTGCTAGACTAATTTGACAGGACTAGAATGTTTGCGAAATTCTGACATGAGAAAATTATAGAGACAACTGTAAAGGCCACAGATAGGTTTGACAATGAACTGCAAGGCTTCTATCTTCACCTTAAAACTTTTTACAAGTAACTGCAGCACCTTGTTTATTAATATCCCAGTCAGTAGACCTTCTGCTCTTGGAAGTGTATGTGAAAGGTGCATGAGAAAGACCGGAGAGTGTGGCAGTACTGTCTGTTAGTTGGTGTGAAACTTTGGCCATTAATCATCCATTTTCTACGGCAGATTGCAGCTTGTGCCAGCTTTGGTTCCATGGCCTCAAGCAGGTAGGTTTGAGGCTCTGGAGAGCATTGCACAGGTTGTGTCAGTTTTCTAAATGGGCATGCTATCAAAGTATGTGGATCTGAAGTAGTTACTTCATTTGTTCTGCAACCTGTGGGTCTCTGATCCGACCGGCAGCTTTCCACACTACCTCAGATCGTTTTTGCTGCGGCTTGAATGACAAGCATCTTGGGAAGAGCTCCTGAGCTTAGACAGGGAAGTGAATAATTTCTTTCAAAAATGTTTCTAAAAACTTTAAAACTTAAAAAGGAGAGTATTGTGAGTGTTTCTCTGCCCTTTTTTATTTTCGGGATTGGGTTTTCTTTTTTCAAACCCTTCTCCTAGGTGTTTGGGCGTGTGAGCGAAGGAAGTTTTCCGCAAGTGGGGTTGGCCTCGCTGCGATCTCTTTGCTACTCCCCAAAACACAAAATGCAGCGAATTCTTTGCAATTCTTCCCCCAGAAGGGGGAGAGCCCCAGAGACGCTCTGATTCATGCTTGGCCTCCCAGTCTACTCTATGCTTATCCCCCCGCTTCCGCTCATGGCGAAGTTGATTCAGAAAGCCGCACGGTTGGGGAGCAAAATTATCCTCATAGCCCCATTCTGGCCTCGTCAAATCTGGTTTCCATACCTGTGGTCTCACAGTCCCCCCCCCCCCCTTTGATCCTGGATCCCATTCCCGATCTGATATCGCACCCAACACCGAACCTGGTCAACCTCAAACTCACTGCTTGGTTGATCCAGTTCCACTAATGGCAAGGACTCCCGGTATCTCGTCATCAGTGAAAACTATGCTCATAAACCGTCCACCAGGAAAATCTATTAATAGTAAGTGGAAACGATTTTCTATCTGGGCTAACAACCAAGGTCTCAACCCATTTACTGTTCCGATTCCTACAGTATTGGATTTTTTGTCCATGATTTTTGAACAAGGGGCCAGTGCATCAACGGTCAAAGTACAGTTGGCAGCAATATCCCATTTTCATGTGGGAGACTGATTAGGATCTCTAGCATCTACAAAATTGTGTAAGACATTCTTGCATGGCGTTTTCCTTCTCAAGCCACCAGTGAAATCCGTGACTCCCCCTTGGGACAACTTTTGTTCTGCAAGCCTTAACGAAACCACCGTTTGAACCTGCAGCTTCTGTACTCCTTAAATTTCTGTCCTGGAAAACGGCATTCTTGGTAGCCATAACTTCTGTTAAAAGAGTTTCAGAGCTCCAAGCTTTGTGCATGAAACTTCCCTATCTTATTTTCCACAATGACAGAGTGTCTCTCAGGGCTAACCCGTCTTTCTTACCAAAAGTGGCATCTGTGGCAAATATCAATCAGACTATCAGTCTGCCAGTGTTTTTCAGAAATTTTCAAAATAAGGGAGAATACATGTTGCATACACTAGACGTACATAGACAGTTACGTTTTTACCTGCACAGGACCAAAGATGTTTGTAAGGCTTATCAACTCTGTGTCATTTGCTCCTTCATACATGGGAAAACCTATATCCAAAGTGACACTGGCCAATTGGTTTTGTCAATGTATTTCTCAGGCTTATAAGGCATCAGGCAAAACAACCCCATTCAAAATCCGTGCGCATTCCACAAGGTCCATCGCAACTTTTGCAGCCTTCTGGTCCAGGATGCCGTTGGACGACATATGTTCAGCAGCCACTTGGTCTTCTGCTCATACGTTTATTTCTCATAAGCTGGACATGATATCTAGAAGCAGGGCGTCCTTTGGCTCCGTGGTGCTTCGGAATATCCTCCCATAGACCACCCATGTTTCTTTGTTTAGGTAGCTGGGGACTCTGTCCCACAGGTTGCAGAACAAATGAAGTAACTACTTCAGATTTAGAAGTTATGTACTCACCATAACGTTCCATCTGAGTAGGTACTTCATTTGTCTGCAACCATCCCCCCCTGCCATCCCCCTAACCTGTATCGGGTTTCTAGGATCTTTGATTCTTGAGAATATCTGAACCTGTTTATTACAGGTTTTTTCAGGTGATGCAGCAAAACTGATCTGAGGTAGTGTGGTGGTGACAGGGGATTGTGGGTAGAGGGGAGGAGCTCTGATCTTGAAGCTTGGAAAGCTGCCGGTCAGATCAGAGACCCACAGGTTGCAGACAAATAAAGTACCTACTCAGATGGAACATTATGGTGAGTACATAACTTCTAATTTTCTGCAGAACAGTAAGGGGACGAGTGGCATTTGTTTTGAAGACCAGCTTAATTCCTGAGAACTTTCTACTGCTCCACTATGGAGTAAATCGGAGCATCCCTCCCTATTCTCTCTCACCTCCCTCATTCCCTTTCTCTCTCTCACATCCCCCCCTACATGTCCCCCATTTCTTGTCTCACTCCGTTTGAATACAATTTGTATATAGACTGGCTGTTTTAGATTTTGACCCTCAAGGTGATCGTGACAGTGGCTACATGTGCATTATGTTTATCAAGGGTGTCTTTATGCACTGCTTTGCAATACCTTGACCATAGTTAAATGATTCGTTTGATCTAGTCTAGATTTTCAGGGGCTGCGTGTTTGTTTTTTAGTGGGAAGTGACTTATAGTATTCATTTAAAGGCTGTATGACTTTTCCCACAGAACTGTGTATAGTATCAGCATGTGCATATGTGGTACTTCATTTGCAAAATTATTTGGCCCATGTTTTTGCTTTCGGTTGTTGCTTCATTTTTATAGACTTTCACCGTAGCTGCTGCCGATAATGATAGATTTGTTTAAGACAATTGCATATTTTCATTTCACAGGTTGAACAGAATATGCATAGCATCATTATTGTCTTGTTTTTGGAGCTGAAGCTATGGCTCTTCTCTTTAAAATTGATGTTCATATAGGAGAAAGCTAAAATGTTACTAGGAGTTTTGAGCTGATGCTCAGAATAACCAAGAAGCAGAGGTGTTTTATTACCTTTGCACCTAATTATAATTATTAGCTGGGTGAAGCAGAGGGATGAAACCTGATTTTGAGCCGGTATGGATTGACACTCGTATCTCTAGATGCTGGAGGAGGTAGGAATGAGTGGTTTGTCAGCTTACTCATTCTGGCATTTGGGCAGACCAGTTTTTGTTATTACTGGCTTCTGAGGAAGACCAGGTATTAAAGAAAGGAAATTAATGAAAAGGGAGTGCATTCTTGTTTTCTGGGCAGGATATATAGTTCTGTAGCCCAATTTTTTAATTATGCACATACTAAATTGTGAAGTGATGTAATTGACATTAACGGACATTTATTTTCAGGTTTCTTGATGCACGCAGAGGAGCAGGCAGACAAACTTGGAACAGAGGCAGCATGTGAAGATAACATAAATTCTGGAATCATGCCTCAAAGTCATGACTGCAGTGGCACCCTGAAGATCTCGAAATAAAGAAGGTGCTTGCCTTAGTCCTTTATGCCTGCTAGCCCAGGTGAGTGGTATCTAAAGTAATAAAGAATAACAGACAAGCATTCCATAGCCCCCCCCCCCAATAAAATGAAAATCTTCATGCATGGATGTGCACAACAGACTGATGGAAATTTGTACAGAAGAAAAAAATAGAAACAATTGAAATTAAACTGTTGATGAGGTCTGTGAAATGCTTCTGAGGAACTGAGTGAAACAGACTTTGTAGGGAGTGTAGAATGCTGTAAGATTGGGGAAAAGCTGCTAAGTGCATTACAATATATAAATCAACAAATATATATATCAATATAAAATATAAATGTATAAATTAGTGGTACCACATTGCAAATAGTGAGTTTTAAAATTCAAGCCATAATTTTTGTGGAGAAGAGAGTCCACCCAAATGGAGTAGGTTAAAAGGTTGTGGGAGAACCACTGAATACCTCTACAAAGAGAAAAGACAAGGTTGTAAGAAATGTGTGAAAAGGAAGAATGCAAGATAGAAATTCTTGAGACTGAATATAAAGCTTAGGAGAAGTAATGATGAGCAGATGTGATAGAACTAGAAATAGTTTAGGGAAAAAGACAAAAGTAAAGGTGAGAAAGGGGACACTTGTGCGAAATTAATGCATCAGGAAAGCTGAATTATTATAGGTGTAAAAGAAAGCCGGGAACTCTGGATCATCAGTTAGTCTTCATAGCAGCTACTGAGATGTGGTGATATCTGGCATAGTATGCACAGAAGGACCTAAAGGTAAAGATAGCCTTAAGTGGAACCTTGTGTGCTGTCCCTTCTATTCATATTTTGCAGTAGTCATAACATGAGAAAGTCTGCCGCTGGCTGACTTGAATGTCTGGCCAGTATACAAAAACCTAAAGCCAATGTGTGTGTGACATTGCACATAGAACTAGTCCAGTGTCGGTCATAAAGTGAAGGGTGTAAAGCAGATGTCAGGACGTACCAAGCCCTAGAACATTTCTGCTGCCTGTCAGAGCATCTTCTCCAGTTTGCTTGTCAATGAAGTTGCAGCTTCCAATCCAGATAAGTGCCTCATTGGGGGTTTCTTCTTACTGTTTTTGTGTGCTATTTTTATGGTTGAGGTTACATGTCGGTGTCAGTAAGGCAAATTCTACATAAAGATTTACGCAATCTGTGTCTTTTTTGCCTAGGCCCTAACCATGACCATATCTCTTTTATGATTTCCAAGGTCTTTGTCCCCAAGACCCTGCACAGTCATCTAGCTTCCTTGAATCTGTGTTTAGAGAACCAGTGCCTTAAGCACCTGGCACTCTACACCTTGGAAGGTACGGCGGGCTCTTCCAATGAGCCAGTTAAGGCCAATAAATCTAGGCCAGAGTTACTTGCTGCTCCTCCAATTCCAGGCATCTCTCCTGAGACCCATGTTGGCCCAGAGACCGTTTGAGTCAGTAGGTGATTCTTCGGGTACCGCTGTGAAGGATCCTACTACCATGTCCTCGGGGGGGGGGGGGGGTATGCAGATGTCCACTATGGACATAGTGGGAACCCTGGCTCATTGTTTCTGAAGGCCCACATGGCATTACTCAAATCCTTGTTCATCAAGATGTCCCAAGCAATATTAGAGTACAGGCGTTCATCTGGTCCCTCCTACTTCCACCGCATGGATGTTCCACACAAGAAGAAGCGGAAAACTAAGCTTTCTTCTCCTGTTTCCCCAAGAACAGTCTGTGGATTGTCTTGCCTTCTCACAAGGGCTCTTTAATGTCCTTATGGTCCTGAGACCATCTACTGGGGGTCTCTCTTCCTTCTTTCCTTCCTTTTCTCCCGTTCCTCCACAGAAGAGGATTAGATTTGGATTCATCTGATGAGTCATCTGGGGATGAATTGTTGGCATACTCTGCCCAAATTTTATCTTTTAGGATGTACTTCCCTGAAGAGGAATCGGATAGCACAGATTCTCCAGGGGGTAGGGTATTGCCTTTGGGAAAACCATAGTTAGTGAGGGAATGCTTTACATTGGATTGCTCGCAGGTGTCAGAAATTCAAAAAAGATACGACGTTCTACATATGGGATCCCCATCTCTATCTGCAGTTTCTCCTGTGCTGCCAGCCTTTTTGGATATCTTTTCTACAGCCTGCAAGCGTCCATACTCCCAACCTCTTGCACTTGAAAGGCTAGACAGGTTTTACAAGGTACCTGAGGATTGCAAATTCCTGTTTAATTGCTTCTCTGCA
This sequence comes from Protopterus annectens, assembly GCF_019279795.1. NCBI lineage: Eukaryota > Metazoa > Chordata > Ceratodontiformes > Protopteridae > Protopterus > Protopterus annectens. The sequence continues at coordinate 841,827,904 of NC_056748.1, read as the reverse complement.
GACCCAGCAACAATTTTTGTGTCTACTGAAAAGGTCTTTAAGTTGCTGCCTTCCACTTCCCTTCTCTCCTTAGACAAGGAGAGTAAAGTTATGGAGAGGTTAGGGAAGAAAGCCTATACATCAGCCACTTTGGCCTTTAGAGCCATAAATTACCAGACCCATATAGTCAAATATTCTTTAGCCTTTCTCTCTGATGTCATTAAGCTAATTTCGGAGTTTCCAGACTCGCCTGCTAAGTATGTTATCGTAGATTCTGAGCTCTTCTGCTCAAGTTACATGCCATTCAAGTAAGTGTAGCTGCGGTATGCTGGAGACATCTTCCAAAGTTGCTGGTTTAGGGTCTGTCCTTAGGAGGTACTCTGGGTTGAGACTACAGCCCTTACCTGATGACATAAAGGCTAAAATTATAGAAGCCCCCCCTTGACTTCAAGGCTTTGAGTCTTCTGCTGCAGAACATTTTAAGTCCTTACAAGAAACGCGCTTCAAGATCTCAAATACATTTTTGTGTCAGCAGCTCCCAGATTCCAGAGAAACTATCCCTCTAAAGCTCTTTTTGTAAGGAAACCATCCAGATCTCCGCCTTCCAGGGGTAAAAAAGATGGTAGAAAGCAGTAGTCTGCCAAGTCCTGTTCTTCTTCTGCTGCTCAGAAACGGCCCTTTCTGAGCAAGCCAGGTGGTTTGTGACAACCAGCCAGTTTGCAGCCAGACCCCTCTTTCCTTGTGTCTTTCACTGTTTCTCCCTGCTTGGAAACAAATCACCCAGGACTCTTGGGTCCTTTTATTTATTGTCCAGGGATACTTCATGGTGTTAGGCTCCACCTTCCTTGAGGGGGTATTCCACAACCCCAAAAAGAACAGTTGGAATTTGTTCCCTAAGTCATTCTCAGCCTTTTTTCTCGGGGTATCATTCAGGAGGTTCCACCATCCCAAATAGGAAAAGGATTTTACGCAAGATATTTCTGGTTCCCAGGAAAGATGGTCCTTGGTGGCCCATCCTAGATTTGTCACATCTAAACACTTTCTTGAATGTTCCCACCTTTCGCATGCTGTCCTTGAGCACTCTGCTTCCCCTCAGGCCTGCATGGTGCTTCTGGACATCAAGGATGCTTACCTCTAGGGTCTATGTTAAATGAACGAATGATAAAAATGTCGAGTACAACATACTCGACAACGTTTGATCGCTTGTTCATTTAATCGGACACTCCAAATGCAGAAATTTGGAGTTCGGAAATGTTTTGGTCGGCCATCCAAGTCAGTGTAGCGTGTGACGTAGACACGCTACATTGTTCAGAATGGCTACTTCACAGGCTGCTTAGTTTAATATACCAATTCCAAGATCGCTGTACATTGGGCTAAGGGCAACTTCCCGGTAATCGCTTGTTGTGATTACCGGGAAATTGCCTTTTCCCCAATGTACAGTGATCTCAGAGGTAGTATGTTTAGTTAGGGGGGTGTGGGGGGAGAAGCCCCCCACTTTATTTTAAAAGTGGGTGTGTTTGTGTAGGTGTGTTAGTGTTTGAATAATGAATGTGTAGGTGTTTGTCTGCTTTGGTTGTATGTGTGTCTTTTATATGTTAGTGTAGGGAAAGTGTGGGACAAACTAAATATTTTGATTTTGTTTCAGGCTTTTACGGGTTTGAGGTTTTGAACTTACGATCATAATGTTTCAAGTATGTTGTACTCTACATTGATCGTTCGTTTATTTAACATAGACCCTGCCTCTACATTCCTCTTCATCCTCTGTTCAGGAAATTTCTACACTTTTTGATATTGCTTCCTCACATTTTCAGTTGTCTGCCTTGCCATTTGGACTGTATTCGGCTCCAAAGGTCTCCACAAAATGATTAGCTCCTGTCACAGCTTTTTGCAGACTAATGGGCACTGAGATTTTCCTGTACCTGGAAGATCTTCTCCAGGCTCACTCTTCAAGAGAATCTACTGATGTTCTTCATCTCACATTGCTGCAGTCCTTACACTTGGGTAGTCCGCTGTCCTCGGTCGGCCCGAATATCAAAGTATTAGGCTGACGTCGGTCAAGGCGCTTAAGACTGACATCAGGACGTCAGGGTACAAAAGAGCATGACCGACGTCATATCCTCAGTCTTTTTTGCCGCATGGTCCGATGCAGAAGCAGCGTTGCAAGTGCCGTTCGGCGTTCTGAAATTTTTCGAATTCGGAGTTTCAGACCGAGTCAAAGTTGGCTAAGTACCCCGTTGGGGAATATTTTAGTTTTTTCTTGCCTCAGTGGTTTACCGGATGTCAGAAAAAGTGAATAACTGTATTTCTTGTGGGAAACAGATACCGCATAGGGACTATCATACTTTGTGTATTCCTTGTTTGGGGCCTGAGCACGAAGTTGTTGGGTGTCGCTTTTGTGCTAGGTTCAATAAGCGCACTATTAAGCGAAGGTTAGATTGTGCCAGGTTGGTCTTGAAGCGGTGCAATTACAATATGCCGTCGGATGCTCCGGCGCCGCTTCTTCGAAGAAGCGCAAAGACAAAGCAGCTAAACCCAGGCAAGAAGAGTCGTCCGTACCGGACGCCGGTTCTTTAGAGGCGTCAGTGGAACCGTTGGTTCCACCGGAGGCTTCTCTGGAGTCCCAGGGGGAGACTTTGATATTGCAGGATGTGGCCTCTCAGGAGGCAGGTCAGGCTGAAGGGGCTTCTCAGGTTACTGTACTCCCCTCCCTTCCTAGGGTGGTTAGGCCCTCTCCTTCTGTTTCCAAGGCTTCTCCCAGAGGCAGGCCAGGTTTAGCTTCTGTTGGTGTTTCTCCTGGTTCTGCAGGGTCTGTGCCCAAGAAGCACATGCTTAAAATGGCAGAAGATTTAATTACTTTGATTAGAGGTTCTTTGCCCCCTCCTGATAAGAGGCCTAGGGTGGAACCAGAGTTGGGGAGTTTTGAGCAGGCTTCGGATGTTTCAGAGTCTTCGGCTGAAGACTTGCAGGAGTACTCTCCTTATTCTGATTCTGATGCAGATGATTCGACTCCTTCTGCTTCTCCTCCAGAGGATTTTTCTTTTTCAGAGACTCTTCATTCCATGAGGGAACATTTTAAGTGGGAAGGTCAGGACTTCTCTGATTCCAGGAAAAGGCTTAGGGAATTTTTGCTTTTACCCCAGCATAGGCCTTTGGCTATACCACCTGTTCTGGATGTTGTGGAAGATGTGTTTGCAGAGGCTTCACTTAATCCTGATTCTTTGCCTCCTGCTCCTGTTAAACCGGATAGGTATTACAGGGTGCCTGAGGCTCATAAATATCTTTATAAGAGTCCTAGGGCGGACCCAGAAACTGTTAGTCAGGGACCTAAGGGTGTCAAGGCCTCTGTTGTAAAAAATCCGGTTCCTCCAGATAAAGAGGCCAGAGCTTTGGCTAGATGGGGAAAGAAAGTCTATACTTCTTCCACCTTAGCTATGAGGGCTTTGAATTGCCCGTTTCACATGTTGAAATATCAAAACTATCTTCTTTCTCAATTGAAGTCTAAGGTAGATGCTCTGGCGGAAGGCATTGAGTGTAAAGAATTACAAGATTTGGTACATGTCTCTGAACAGGTGGGTAAGCATTCTTTACAATGTGGTTTTGATGCTGTTCAGGCCTCGTCTAGGGTGGCTGCCACTGGGTCAGTTCTTCGCAGGCACGCCTGGCTGAGGGATCAGAATTTATCTGACCATGTTAAGACAAGGATTTTGGATGCTCCTTTACAGTCTGATGTGTTTGGTTCACCTGTGGAGTCAGTCTTGAAGAAAATGGAAGACAAGGCTAAGTCTATGCAGGCTGTTAAAGATTTTTTGCAAGTTCAGCCTCCGAAGTTTAGTAGGAATTGGCCTGCTAAGGGGTGGACGTACCCTTCTTATGATTCACAGTCTAGGGGTAGATCTAGACGTGGTAGGGGAAGAGCTCAGAGCTCCTTCAGACCTAGAACAGGGAGTTCACCTGCACAAACTTCGGGTGAGGGCAGGGGCCAGTCCTTTCGTAAACAGGCCCAATGACCTACCTTTTCAGCTGCCAGATCCTTCTTGCCTGGCAGCACCTTTGGGAGGAAGGTTGGCACTCTTCAAGGAAAATTGGAGTTCGATTACCCAAGACAGATGGGTATTGGATATCATACACCAAGGTTACAGGTTTTATTTCCATACCTTGCCTCCTTTCAAAGGCATGCCGGACGTTCCTCCTCAGCAAAGACCTAGAAGCTCACAAACAAATTGCTCTGCTGCTTCAAATAGGGGCCATACAACCGGTCCCTCTGCCAGAAGTGGGCCTAGGATTTTATTCTCGCCTGTTCCTAGTACCAAAGAAGGGGAACACGTGGAGACCAATTTTGGATTTATCTATCCTCAACACTTATCTGGACATTCCCAAGTTCAAAATGTTGACGTTACAACAGCTTTTACCTCTGCTGGGCAAAGATCACTGGATGGTGACTCTGGATCTCAAGGAGGCTTACCTTCATGTTCCTATCAGGCTAAGTTGCAGGAAGTATCTGCGTTTTCGGGCTGGGACTTCTCATTATCAGTTCTCTGCATTGCCCTTTGGCTTATCTACTGCGCCCAGGGTGTTCACGAAGGTTCTGGCTCCAGTGATAGCTTTCTTCAGGCTAAGAGGAATACAGATCTATCCTTATTTGGACGATTGCCTGATTCTGGCCCAAGGAAAGGACGAACTTCTTCATCATTTACAATATGTGATAGCAGTGCTAAGATGCCTGGGGTATTCTGTGACCGGAGTAAAGTCCAGTCTAGTACCCTCTCAGGACATGTGCGTTCTGGGTGTGAGACTGAATACAGCATCCCAGATGGCCTTTTTGACCCCGGACAAACAAAAGAATCTTTCTCTTTACTTCCATCAATTGTCTCATCAGTCCAGGCTGACTGCAAGGACAGTCCTTCAAGCCTTGGGGTTCATGGCATCTTGTATTCTGGTGCTTCCCAATGCCAAACTGCATATGAGGAAGCTACAATGGTATCTCAAAAATGTGTGGACGCAGCACTGCCAAGATATGGACACTGTCATTCAGATAATACCTTGCATTCAAAAGGAATTTTTGTGGTGGGCTCAGGAATGTCACCTAAACAAGGGACTCTCTGTGACCCGGCCAGAGGCGAGTCAGATTCTAACGACAGATGCCTCAGACAAAGCTTGGGAAGCTCATCTAAATGGAAAGTGGGTACAAGACACGTGGCCTGCCAGACTTCAGCATCTACATATCAACTTGAAGGAGATGTTAGCAGTCCAATTTGCATTAATAGCTTTCAAGGATTTACTTCTTCCAGGGCAGGTGTTGGTTCTAACAGACAACACAACTGTCATGTGTTACATCAACAAGCAAGGGGGAACACATTCTTATCCTCTATGCAGACAAGCAATGATTTTGTGGGAGACTGCTCTCAGTTTACAGCTAAATCTTCAGGCAAGGTTTCTGCCGAGCACAGAACTCCTTAGCAGATGTGTTGAGCAGACAAATTATGGATCCCCACGAGTGGAAATTGGATCCTCATGTATTTCAGAAATTGACAGTGTTATGGGGAACTCCAGACATAGATCTCTTCGCTTCTCCACTAAACTACCAGCTGCCAAAGTTTTGCACAAAAAGGTTTCATCCCACAGCTTGGAAAGTGGATGCTCTTTCATTCAATTGGAGCAATCTTCATGTGTATGCCTTTCCACCTCTGCCTCTCCTCCCAAAGGTACTCCTGAAGGTCAGACAGGACAAGCCAAAGATGATTTTAATAGCTCCAGATTGGCCTCGACAGCACTGGTACCCATTACTGAAAAGTCTGGTACGGGAGCCTCCATGGCCTTTGCCTTCGATTCCGCACCTGCTGTCTCAGGAGAACAGTCATTTGCTCAATGTCAAACTTCACTCTCTTCACCTAACAGCCTGGCATATTCTGTTTTAAACCCTGGAGGGTTTCAGCTTCCACAGCAAGTTTTGAATGTTATTTTGGAGGCCAGAAGGCCTAGTACAAGGAAAGTGTACGCAGATAAATGGAAGAGATTTTTATTTTGGAGTACAGCAAAGGAATTTGATGTTTCTAAGCCTAATTTAAGTGTGGCTCTTCAATATCTTACTGAGTTACTGGACAAAGGTTTGTCCTTCTCTTCTATTAAGGTTCATGCTGCAGCAATTTCTGCTCACTATGACTGTGACCCACCATTGTTTTCTCATCCTTTGTTTAAGCAATTCCTTAGAGGAGCAAAGAATATAAGACCCCCACGTAGAGCTCCTACTCCTGCTTGGGATCTCAATTTTGTGTTGGAGAAACTCACTCTACAACCTTTTGAGCCTGCAGCAACAGCAGAGTTGAAATATTTATCATGGAAGACTGCTTTTTTGTTGGCCATTACCTCTGCGAGAAGGGTTTCTGAATTACAGGCCCTTATGGCGGTTGAGCCTTTCTTAATTTTCCATAAGGATAGGGTATCTTTTACTAATCCTTCCTTTATGCCTAAAGTGGTTTCTAGTGTGGCTTTAAACCAAACTATTCATTTGCCTACTTTTTATGCAAACCCCCAAAATAAAGGGGAAAAGATTTTGCACACTTTGGATATACACAGGCAGTTGCGATATTATTTGAGCAGAACTAAAGGGTTTAGGCAGTCTCAGCAGTTATTTGTTTCATTTGCTTTGGGTTCTCAGGGCAAGCATGTGTCAAAACAAACTATTTCTAAGTGGATTGGGTTTTGTATTGCTTTCTGTTATTCCCATCATGGTAAGGAGATTCCAGCTGGGATTAGGCCTCATTCCACTAGGGCTATTGCCACTTCTACAGCTTTTTTAAGGGGGGTGGCAACTAAAGATATTTTGGAGGCAGCTACTTGGAGTTCAGTGCATACTTTCTCTAAGCATTACCACCTTCCACTTTACTCTAAATCTAGGGCTGGTTTTGCCACTGCAATTTTACAGGGCATTTTGGCAGCTCCTACTGCTTTATAGTTTTGCCATCCTCCCTTACCTCTGCTTTGGGATTCTACCCAAGTGTAAGGACTGCAGCAATGTGAGATGAAGAACATAGTACAGTTTTGTACCTACCATAAATGTAGATGTTCAAGATCCACATTGCTGCAGTCCAATTTACTCCCTCCTTCCCTCTGTAGTTAGAGGCGGTTGTGTGGTTTGGGTTGTGAATATTGTGGATATTGTATATATTGTACATATGATTAGTGCAAGGGTGGTTGGTTGTTTTTTGCTGTCTTTTGGTTTGGACCTTTCTTTTTAGGGTCTTCTGACATCTGGGGCAAGAAAAGACTGAGGATATGACGTCGGTCATGCGCATTTGTACCCTGACGTCCTGATGTCAGTCTTAAGCGCCTTGACCGACGTCAGCCTAATACTTTGATATTCGGGCCGACCGAGGACAGCGGACTACCCAAGTGTAAGGACTGCAGCAATGTGGATCTTCGAACATCTACATTTATGGTAGGTACAAAACTGTACTTTGATGGGGTGTCTGCTGAAAAGTCTAGGTTTCTCTATTAAAAATCTACCCTTGTTCCTTTGCAGGACCATGTTTTTCTAGGATGCAGAATACAGACAGGATGTTGGCATTTTTACCGCCCCAGAAGGTTCTCTTTCACTGCCTACTTCCAGGCGCTCCTTCTTGAGTCCCTGACTGCCAGGGGGTTTCTACACCTTTTGGGCTTTATGGCATCCACTATCCCCATGCGTATCTCTAGGCAAGCTGCATATGAGGAAATTCCAGTGGTACCTCAGGTCAGTATGGATGCAACATGCTCACCCATTGGAGTTTGTGATTCCCTTTCTGTGATTCCCTTCTTTGAAAAAAGAACTGGACTGGTTGATTCAGTGGGTTACCTCGAATCCAGGCATACCCTTAAAACCACCCCTTCCAACTCAGGAGCTGTTCACCGATGCTTTGGACTTGGGATGGGGAGCAACCCTGTCATCCAGGAAGGTTCAAGATATGTGGTCTCCTTCCCAAAGTAGGGAATACACAAATATATAAAGAGAGATGAGTGCACTCTTATTTTTGCTTTGCAAATTTTCAAACCTCCTCTTCTCCGTGACTTGTTCACAGAACACCACAGTCTTTTGGTATGTCAGCAAGCAGGGAGGGACCAAGTCTCCTCTCCTTTGCTGACTGGCTGTCCAAGCTTGGGAGTTGGCTACTCAGTGTCAGCTAACCCTTCAGGCAGTTTACATTCTTTTTATTCAGAATGTTGCGGCAGACATGTGAGCCGGTCCATGACTCAGTCCAACGAGTGGATGTTACACAGGGATGTGTTCTTTGGACATTGTCCAACGGTGGGGTATGCCTCAAGTATATCTCTTACCTCCCCTATGAACAGAGAACTTCCCAAAGTTTTGTGCCACAGTGCCCATTTCTCGGACATGGAAGGTGAATGACTTATCTTTCTCTTGGAAGGCGATGTTTCTCTTTGGAGAAGACGAAAGGGGGAATGCATAAAGTCCTGCTGAGGATCCAACAGGAAGAACCAGAAATCTTGTTTGGGGACTCCCTTTTGGCCATGGGCAGCATTGGTTCCCCTTCACTCTGCATTTAATAAAGGACAATCATCACACGTTACCTGACAGAGTGAACCTACTCAGGGCAATGATGTTGTACCGTATAACCCCCAGATGCGCAGTAGCAAGTACCACTTAAATCCCACCCACTACCCAACCCCATGTGACATGCAGGAATACCGATTGAATATTCATGGTGATGGTCGCATGGGGCCACATCAGTATTCATTTGGTGTACTGAAATATTGTCCGATTTGACTAAATGCAAAATTGGAAACCATCTTTCAATATTTATTAAAAGTTTTAAAAAAAAAAAAGCTTTGAAGTGTAAGACTCGTTTGGCATTTTTCTTGTGCATGAGAAAAGAAAAAAAAAAGACAAAGGCACTCTAAAGCAATTTACTTATGCCTTCACATTTAACTGAACGCACTACAGAATTAGTATGCAGAGGTGTGTTCATTAAAAGATTTAAAAAAAAAAAAAAAAAAGTTGCATAATAACACACAACCATTTTCCTAGTGTGGGAAGAAGAAAAAAATGCAAAAACACTCAGGACAGTATACAATAGCGTTTTATCTTGCTGACTACATGGATTCTGGATTTTGATATTTTACAGGTTTAATTATACAAATGTAACTCAAAATGTGTTTAAAAAAACAAAAGCACTGGAAAAAACTTGGTACTTAATTATCACATTTTATTGAGAGAAGACGTGGCAGGCATAACTATATACAAATATTGCCACTTATCAGAAGACACATTAAAAGTCCATAACAATACCTATAGTATAGTATGAAATGTAGGTCAGGAATGTCAGATGCATATTTTGTACTAACACACCCCCCCACTCCCCCCCCCCCCCCGAAAAAAAAAAATTATAGGTTAATTGGAATATCTGAGGCATATTTTTTAATATCCAACATAATTCATATTTTTTAATAGCCAACACACGCACACACTTCCCCAAGAAGGATAAGTTACAAACTTAGCATGTAAAATACTTCATGTACAGGGGTTATTTCTGTATGTGTCAAACACCAATGTATGCTTGATTTTACTGTCAAATCGGCATGGCAGTCAGTCATGCCTAATTTGCATATGACATCAAGGCCGTTTGTCATGTCAGTCATTTAGAATTCACCAACTTCTGCCCAGACTGGCCAGGGGGGGTTACTACAGTATAGCATTACCCACAGGATAAGGGGTCTCTAATACATCCACAGATCTCAAGCCTGGATGATTCCTTTCAGACACCTTTTCTCTGAGGGTGTGCTGCAAGTCTTGAAGGAGGCCAGAAAACCCAATACTAGGAAATCCTGTATTTCAAAATGGAGAAGATTTTTCATCTGTTGTCTTTCTAAAGACCTACAACCACTGTTGGTGGATGTTCCACTGGGTCCGTCTTAAATGTGTGAATTGTTAGTGGATTGTCTTACTCCTCAGTAAAAGCTCATCTATCCGCAATCTTTGCCTTTGGTTCCTCCCTTTGCTTCAAAGTTGGAAACTAAACTTTTTCTGAAAAACGTCCTTCATATCAGACCACCAAAGAAACCAGTCCCTCCTTGGGATCTAAATTTTGTTCTAGAGAAACTTATTTTGGCCCCTTTCAAACCAGCAATTTCTTCTTCTCTTCAGCATTGCACTTTGGGAAAACAGTTGTTCTTGTGGCCATCACTTAAGTCAGAAGGGTATCAGAACTCCAGGCACTTATGGCTTCTTCTCCTTTTACTGTTTTCTACAGGGATAGGGTTTCCTTTCATGCCAACCCCTCCTTTATGCCCAAGGTGGTGATTGAGTTGTGACTTACACAAATCCATTATTGTTCCCACCTTTTTTCCATCTCCACAATCCTGTAGTGAGGATTTTACATACCTTCGATGTGCATAGACTCAAATTTTATTTACACAAAACCAAGCATATTAGGAAATCTGATCACCTTTTCATTTTCTATCACCTTAGGGCCCTGGGCATGCCTGTTTTCAAGCAGACTATTTCTGTTCTGCTTTCTAATACCATTTCCTTTTGCTGTGTGTTTCATGGGAAAACTCTTGCATCCCCAGTAAAGGCCTCATTCCACTAGAGCTGTGTCCCCTTCAGGTGCTTTCTTCAAAGGTCTGGACACTTCCTTTATATCAGAAGCAGCTACCTGGTCTTCTGTACACACTTTCATAGAACACTACAAGTTGGATGGCATTTTCAGGTCTAGAGCTGGTTTTGCAAGTGCTGTTCTGCAAGGGTTTGTAGACAGTGCTACTGCCCCTCCACCCAGTCCTCCTCCTGCGTGAGCTTTGGTTTTCTCCCTAATGTTTTGAGTACTGTGGTGTATGAGTAGAAGGGTGTAGTACAGTTAGTTGTGTAAAATCTTACCATAACCATAGAGGGCCTTCTCTTTTTTTATGTTGCAGTATCGCACCCCCCCCCCACCCCAGATGCTTCCCTGATTTGCTGGTTATGTGTTTCCTCATTTATCTCATGTTGATGTTCTTTCTGGAGCATTCAGGTATTCTTCGTGTTTCACTATTGCAGTCATCACATTTGGGTTCATCTACCTGCAGGTAGCAGTCAGTCGGCCTGAATACCAGAGTCTTGGGATTTCTGCGTCAGATGCTTTTGCCTCCTCCATGACGTCAGGGGTATAAAACATGTAGCTAACGCCATTGCATAGTCTTTCTTGCTGTGCGGGAGCCCAAAGCAGTTCACAAGTGCCAGTCGGCCGCTAACTGAAATTTTCGTTTTTCGAGTTTCAAACCTGAAGTCTTCGAAAGCTAAGGTACCTCGTTGGGGATCCCTTTTTCTTGCTCTAACCGATGTCAGAAAAAGTTAACAATTGTTTTGCCTGTGGAAAGCAAATACCTCACAGATTTTCATTCTTACTGCATCATCCGTTTAGGCCCAGACCACGATGTTCCTCGCTGTCTGTTGTGTGCCTTTTTCAATGCCCGAACTATTTGTTGTTGGGCTATCTTTGTCGCTAAATTCTTTTGCTTTCGTTCTCCGTATTCTGAAATAGTTTCATTAATCCATCTGACTACCGATCTTCCGAAAAAATGCAAGGATTAAGACTGAGAGAGACCGCATAGGTCCAAAACTGCTGACGACGCTTCTGTTAAGCTAGTCACCAGTCCGCCATTACTCACTGAAGCGCTTTCGCAGCCCCTGATGCCCATTTCTACAGATTTGCAGGCCTCTACTGAGACCCATTTGGAGTCTGGTATGCCATGAGATGCTCCTTTGACCATGGAACCTGCAGATGTTTCTACTTGGATGGGCCCGGAGCTGCTGTGCAGGCACCGGCTTCTGAGGGTGTATTCAGACCTTCCGATGTTCGTATTAAATAGACTACTTCGTTTTTGACAAACTACTCAATTTCTCAGACCCAAAGTTCGCACTACGCCTTGGAAACCAACGACCAAAGTGCATTTTCAAGCTCCCATGCCTCAGAAACAAATGCTTAGAATGGCTGAAGACCTTATTACTTTAATTAGGGGAAGCCAGCCTTCCCCCTCTAAAAGACAAAGATTGATTTTACTTCTGATTCTACAGACCATGAATCTGATTACTCTGACTCCTCTTATTACCAGGTCATACCATTATCCACCTATGAGGATTAAGATGCAGAGGATTCCATTCCCTCTGCCTCCCCTCCAGAGGATTTTTCTTTCGGTGAAACCTTGCATACCCTAAGAGAGCATTTCCGCTGGGAATGCCAGGACTACCTTCAGTCCAAAAAGAGACTCTGGGAATTTTTAGACTTGCCCCATTACAGGCCTCTAGTTATACCCCTTGTCCTGGATATTGTAGATGATGTATTCATGGAATCTAGTCTTACTCCTGATACTTTACCTCCAGCTCCTTGAAAGCCTGACAGGTAGTACAGAGTACCTGACTCTCACAAATTTCTCTTTAAACATCCTTCTGTGGATCCAGAGGCCATTTCCCAGGGACCTAAAGGTATTAAGGCTACTACAGCCAAAAACCCTACCTCTTCGGACAGGGATTCTAGGGCTTTAGACAGAGTGGATAAGAAGGTATATACCTCTAACTCTTGCTATATCAGGGCTTTAATCTGCTAGTATCACATGTTGAAGTACCAGCAGCATATTTTGGAATAAATTAAACAAAAAATGTTGATTCCGGATTGTGCAAAAAATAAAGCTTTACAAGAGTTGATGCATTTTGCAAACCAAGTTGATGATCTTCGTGTTTCACTGTTGCAGTCATTATATTTGGGTAATCTGCCTGCAGGTTGCCATCAGTCGGCCTGATTAACAAAGTCTCGGGTCCTACGTCAGTTGCTGTCCCTTCTTCCATGATGTCAGGTCATCAGGGGTATAAAACATGCAGCTGATGCCATTACATCAGTCTTTCTTGCCGTGCGGTGCCCAAAGCAGAAGTAGTTCACAAGTGCCAGTCGGCCGACTTCTGAAATTTTTGTTTTTGAGTTTCAGAACCGAAGTCTTCAACTAAAAGCTATGTACCCCGTTGGGGAAACTTTTTCTTGCTCCTCCGATGTCAGTAAAACTTAATTGCATTACTTGTGGAAAGCAAATACCTCATAAAGATTTTCATTCGTACTGTATTCCTTGCCTAGGCCCTGACCACGACGTACCTTGCTGTCAGTTTTGTGCTTTATTTAATCAGCGCACTGTCCATTGTCTGTACATTTTTGCCTCTAAATACTTCAGTTCTCGGTTTAATTATCGAGAAATGTCATCGGTTAGCCATCTGGTTACTGGGATTCTGAAAAAACACAAAGGAAAAGACAGAGATAGGCCATCTAGGTCCAAAACTGCCGACGACACTTCTCCTAAGCCAGTCAACAGTTCACCGGTACTCGGTGAGGTGCTTTCGCAGCCCCTGATGCCCGCTACTTTGGATTCGCAGGCCTCTACTGAGACCCATTCGGAGTCCGGTATGCTGTGAGATACTTCAACTATGGAACCCGTGGATGTCTCTAACTTGGATGGGTCCGGAGCCGCTGTGCAGGCACCGACTTCTGAGGGTGTATTCAGGCCTAGACCATTTCCCAGGGACTTAAAGGTATTAAGGCTACTACAGCCAAAATCCCTACCTCTTCGGACAAGGATTCTAGGGCTTTAGACATATTGGATAATAAGGTATATACCTCTGCAACTCTTGCCATCAGGGTTTTAAATTGCCAGTTTCACATGTTGAAGTACCAGGAGCATATTTTGGAACAAAGTAAACAAAAAATGATTCCTCATTGTGCAGAAAATAAAGATTTACAAGAGTTAATGCATTCTGCAAACCAAGTTGGTAAGCATACTTAGCAGTGTGGTTTTGATGCATTAGAAGCATCTTGCATGGCTGCTGTCACTGGGTCCCTTCTGAGAAGGCATGCTTTGCTAAAGAAACAAATCTTGTCAGACCATGTCAAAGCAAAATTACTAGATGCTCCTTTAAACCAAGAATGAATGTTTGGCACAAAAGCAGAAGTTGTTATTAAAAAGATGGAGGAAAAAGCTAAATATATGCAAACTGTTAAAGATTTCTTACAGGTACAGCCACCTAGATTCAGTAGATATGGCCTTCAAAAAATGGTCCTTTCCAGTCCCTCCCAGGCCTTCTCAGTCCATACCCAGGGACAACAGACCACAAAGACTACAGTCTCAGGGTATGCAGAAATCTAAACAATGGAGTGCTCCCACCTCAAAAACAGGGAGTGGCAAACCACCCTCTTATGGAAAAAGTTCACTATGACTTGTCCATCCTTCCCAGCCATGCCCACGTACTTGCACCCCTAGGAGGAAAACTAGCCCTGCATGCAAAAAACTGGGAGTACATAATCCAGGACAGATGGGTCTTAAACATTGTATCCCAGGGATACAGATTTTACTTCCATTCACTGCCTTACCCCAAGCAGATTGCCAGACCTTCCTCCAAACCAGTGGGCAGAGGACCAAAAGCAAGTACTTTCTCTGCTCAGTATCGGGGCTATTCAACCTGTTCCAACAGAGCAAAGGGAACAGGGTTTCTACTCCAGACAGATTCTGGTGCCCGGAATAGAGGACTCTTGGTGCCCTATTCTGGATCTTTTAATTCTCAGCACCTTCTTGGTGGTACCAATGTTCGAAATGCTTACACTCCAACAGCTACTTCCTGTGCTAGCCAAGGACTCTTGGCTGGTCACCCTAATCTTAAAAGAAGCTTATTTACACATCTCCATAGGGGAATCTTACAGGAAATATTCAAGTTTCAGAGCAGGCTCTATACACTATCAGTTCTCTGCACTTCCCTTTGGCTTATCTACTGTGCCCAGGGTATTCGCAAAGTGCCTGACTCCAGCTATTGCATACTGCAGGCAGAGAAACATCCAAATTTACCCATAATTGGACGATTGCTTCGTTCAGGCGGACAGTCAGGAATTGCTACATCAGCACCTGACACTTGTAAAGTGACTCCTAACTTCTCTGGGATATACCATCATTGAAAAGAAATCTTATCTGGTACCCAGCCAAAAAATTGTATTTTTGGGAGCAAGCTTGAACACAACTTCCCAGATGGCATTCCTCACTCCAGAAAAGCAGGTTTATTTTATACCCTTGTTCTCCCCCTCTCCTTCTCTGTTTATTACCTTAAGCCAATCCCAAAGTTAATAAATGTTACCTGTGGCAGGCACCATTTTTAACACTACAACCACCCTTTGAGCACTTTTATGCCCAGCCCTGCCATAAAACTTACTAAAACTGCTTTAACTGGGGTACAGCTAACTGATAGTTTGTGGAACTACAGGATACCTACCTGAGCCTCCACTTTCACTATGATATGTTCTTATATCAGTTTACTCTGTTACCTGATTGTTTCCAGCCCCCTAGTAAGAGCAACTAACCGAGTCTGTGCCGGCTCCGCTCCCCACTCTGCCCCCAATTCCCATGTGCCCCCAGTGGTCCTGCCTTTGTTACACACACACACTCCTCCCGTCTTTCCAACAGCCAGCCACAGCACTAAACCCAGCACTACCTCCTCCATCTTCCCACTACTGTCACTCCTCCTCAACTAACATGTATAAGCATGCCATACCTATGCTCACTGCATGCACTTTCCTTGCATATCTTACATCCTACCAAAACTCAGTCATTCCCCCACTCAACCACTACCACTGTACTACTACTCGCACCACCACTCATGTTTCACCCTCACTGAGTCCCCGCCCACCAACTCAAGAACCATCCCTATGCACCCCCCCACATATTCTATCAACTATATTACTCAAACAAAAAGCATCTCTACAACTTAACATAGTAACTCTCCCACCATACCTGTTACCCACAGAGCACAATCATAACGTTTCCCTAATAAACAAACACATTCAAAAACCCGAGAGAACTAATAACCTCATGTATATCAAAACAAGCTCCAAGTGGTGACATCCACCCCAACCTTGGCACTGCCATCTCCAACCCCACTCCTCATAATCAGACTAGAAACAACAACTTCTCCCAAATCACAGCCAATAGAAAGCCAAATGACCTCCTCCTACTAAGCCTAAATATTAGAAGTATATCCAGCAAGGTCCATGAACTCCATACCACCATAGACTTGTACTCACCAGATATAGTAATCCTGACAGAAAACCTGGCTAAAACCTTACATTACCAGTGAGCAAATCCTCCCTATCGGTTACGGCATACTAAGAGTAGACCGGCTAAACAAGAAAGGAGACAGTATAGCTATTATCTTTAAACAGCATCTAAACATAAAACCATCAACATAATTGGATGCTACTTCCCACCTGGCCAAAACATCCCTCCACTAGAAAACCTTCTCAGCTGGACTACCCACCACCCCCCCCCCCCCAAGAAACTATAATTTTAGGTGATTTCACTATTGAGTGACAATCCTGTTCTGTCAACCATTCAGCCTATCTAAACCTAAACCTTTATGGCTTCACCCAAATAGTCCAGTCACCACCCAAGATAAATAAAAACTCCAACAAGCACACTACCCTGGATTGGATACTAATCAGTAAGAGCCCCCAGTCATACATAGCAGACTGCTTATCGGATAGCCTCAGTGAGCACTCCCCAACATTCCTACTCAAAAAACACTTAACACCGAGTTAAACCTGTTATCTACCGGCAAATACGTAAAAAAACTAAACCTTAACCCACTCACATTCATCTCATCCCTCAAAGAATGTAACTGGCATCCTCTAAAGTGCCTCAGTCTTGATGACGCAGTTGAATTTATTTAATACTACCTTCCTGAGCATCTTTAATTACCACGCCCCCATAAGACTTTCCAGAATCAAAGCACAACCCTCCCCATGGCTACAGAAAACCACCAAGTCAGAAATGAAAAACTGAGTCAAAAAGCTAGTAAAACAGGACAAATCCCAACACTACCAGTCTACCCTAGACTGCTCCCAACACAACCCAGACAATTCTCGTCCTCCATAAACTCCATCCTCCACCCAGGTAAAATCAGTACCCTCCTCCTAACATCCCTCACTCCTCTGAAAATATTGTTACTTCATTCAACACACATTTCGGACAAACCATGCTATCACTAGCTAGACAAAACAACCCCCCTCCCCTCCAACCCACACCTTCAACTAGTAATTTCCCCACTGTCTTCTCTTTTTCTCCTGTTCCTACCTCTAACATGGAAAAACTCTTAGCTAAACTTAAGCCCACCAAATTAGCAGCAGACAGCCTCCCAAGTGAATACCTACAAATCGCAGCTGATGCTGTAGCCTACCCAGTATCCATCTTGATTAACCGATCTCTGTCAGAAAGCTATGTTCCCACACTATTGAAAATCACATAATTCCCCTCCACAGAACTAACCATTTACTGCCCCATAGCTGTTCTCTCTCCACTCTCAAATACTAGAGAGATGCATTCACTCTCTGGTCTCAGACTACCTCCTTACTAATAACCTCTTTTCCAATACTCCGCATGGTTTCCGACCAAACCATAGCACCGCCACTGCCTTACTCTCCTTTACTTACACTATCCTTCAGCATAAAAACAATGGCCATCTCTCTTATCTAAAGCATTCGACAAGGTCCCACACAAACAGCTCATCTCTGTCCTCAATAACCTATCCTTCTCTCAGTCACCAACTTGTTTCAGAGTTACCTGTTGGACCGCCAACAATCCGTTGTATGGCAGAATGACACATCTCCCCAACTACCCGTCTCTATAGGGGTTCCCCAAGGATCCATCCTTCGACCCCTACTCTTCTCTATTTTCACCAATAATCTAGCGTCTGCCACCAAACATGACACACACATATACAGTACGCTGATGACTCAACCATCATCTGCTCAGCCCAGTCCCTACCCTAACTGCAAAAAGTCGCATAGGAAGCCTTTTCCTCTGAAACATGGTTATCCGATGCTCAATTAATACTCAACCCAAACTAAACTACTCGTCTTCCAACCCACCAAACATACTCAAAACAACTTAATTTAACATCACAGAAAAAGGCAACCCCACTATACACCCAACAGAATACACCAAATTGCTAGGAGTGGAAATAGACAATAAACTAAAATTTGACTTTCACATATCCACGACCATAAAAAAAAGTCCACAAAAAAACTAGGAGTATTATACAGAAATAAGCAACTTCTCACCAAAGCAGCAAAGATTTTAATAGCAAATTCCTACCTTATCTCCACTCTACATTATGCCTCTCCAATATGTACCAACCTAAGGCAATGCGATCTAAGCAAGCTCTAGACCTGCTACAACAAAATTGCCAAATTCGCCACAGGGGCATCCTACCGTAGTCACGACTCTCTCTCACTTTCTGAACTGGGCTTGAACTCCCTCATCTCCTTCAGTGGTATCAACTCGCACTCTCCCACAAACTAGTAAACCATCCACTAAAAGTCCCATCCCTCCAGAATCTACTCCAACCCTATCGCACCACCAGACCACTAAGATCCAGCAACAAAAATCACTTACAGGTCACTAAAGCCAATAACTCTGCTGGCGAAGCACTATTCTCTTGTGCCATAGCCAAATTATGGAACTCCTTCTCACCCATGATTACCATCATGCACCCACTTCATAGCTTCACTAAAAGCGTACCTAAAAACATGCTGGCTATGCCCTTGCAACTCTCCCTCTAATATCACCCACCACCTTTCTTTCCACCCTACTAACTACCTTGATTATAGCAAGCTCAGATGCTCATAAGCCTAACTACTTATTATACAGCAGGAACTTCTTATTGTAACAATTGTTAATGTCTGTTATGTACTTCGCAGATGGTAAATATTCTAGTTGTCTACTGATGTACTATGTTCTTCATCTGTAAGTAAGTTTGTAATTTTTAATTGCTATGTTGATCAAATTTATTGCTATGTAAATCTAATTTAACTACTGTCTGTATATTTTAACTGTGGAGCTTTTCTCCCCGGGCCTCTGCTGAAAATAGACCTACGTCCAGTCGGACACTCCCGGTCAACAAATGTAAATAAATAAGTATATTTGACAAATTACTTCAAACTACTGGCTACACAAACCCAGCTATCTGCAGGAAAAATACTGCAAGCCCTAGGATTCATGGCCTCATGCATTCTCCTAATTCCATATGGAAGACTGCATATGAGGAAACTTCAATGGTACTTTAAAAAGTCTCTGGTGTCAACATTCTCAGGACCTGTAAACAGTGAATGTTAAGTTGTCAATCTCGCCTTCATTCTTGCTTGATGGGTTCGGAGCCGATCCTCGGCTCCGACTCGGCACTTGCTAAGCTCGAGAGTCACTTTTACCAGCTCGAGGCAGCCCCATATCCCATGATGCAAGGCGGTAAGTACCCAGATCTCGTTTGCCGCTTCGCTGATGAGGTCCTCCTTTTACCAGCTCCTGGTAAGTGAATTGTTACTTTACTATTTTAGCCCCTTTTTACAAAAAAACCTTAAATTATTAGTTTTAACTTAGTTTTAATCCCTTTCTGACAGAAAATTTCCCTGTCTCCTCATAACTTTTAGTCAGACTTTCACCCATCCCATCCCCCCCCTGTTAGGGTGTGTGTGTGTGTGTCTGTTAGTGATACCTTTTGGTATATTTAATTTAATTTCTTGGACTGGTGTGTGTGTGTGTGTGTGTGTGTGTGTGTGTGTGTGTGTGTGTGTGTTTTACACCATGTCTAAAGAAAGGGTCTCAGGCTTTAAGAAGTGTGACTCGTGCTGTCAGAAGATGTCTCTGACAGACGGT
Source organism: Protopterus annectens (assembly GCF_019279795.1). Lineage (NCBI taxonomy): Eukaryota > Metazoa > Chordata > Ceratodontiformes > Protopteridae > Protopterus > Protopterus annectens. The sequence goes on along the minus strand of NC_056748.1, from coordinate 841,808,227 downwards.
CACACTTCTTGCCTGTACTGTCTGGGGCCTCTTCACCTGCAGGACTCCTGTGCTATATGTCATTCTTTTAGCCAGAGAGTCCTGCAGGAAAGAAGAAATAAATTGATTTTGAGGGGCCTTCTTAAGCCGGAGGGCTCTCCGGCTAAGTCGGCCCCATCTAAGACTTCTAAGTCTTCCAAGGCCCAGGCTTCTGTGTCCAAGCCTGTGGCCTCGGCTCCGACTCATTCAGAGTCTAGATTGGCTCCGGCTGGAGCCGATTCTGGGTTACCTAAACCTTCGGCACCGATGGCTATCGGTGCCAACTGGTTCGACCACTTCGGTGTCGGCTCCGATCGGTTCCGACCACCATGTGGCCCAGGCATCGGTGTCTGCTCCGATCGGCTCCGACACCCTTACATTTATGGCCGTATCGGCTCCGGCTGGAGCCGATGCATCGAAGCTACCTGTCGGTGCCGATAAGTTGTCGGCTCCGACAGTTTCAGTAGTTTCATCGGCTCCGATGGTTCCTTCGAGGAAGAGGTCTAGGTCCCCTTCCTTGGAGCCGATACTTGCTCGGCTCGCCTCTCCTCTCGGAGCGGAGCCATCGGAGCCGATCTTCAAGGTCATCCAGGCTTTCTGACCATGATTTGGAGAGAGTGGTCAGTAGATTACTAAAGTCACAGGCACTGGTCCAAATGCTACATAGTCAGTCTCAGCAGACGACTATTGGTCCACACCTCATTGCAGTTCCTCCTTCGACTCTACCTCAGAGTTTGGAGTTGAGTCTTCGGGAGTGGTTTCTGCTATGGCTGAGGGACAGATACCCCCTTCTGCTCCTTCAGCCTCTACTCTTATCTCCTCTTCGAGACCTTCCTTAGAGGGATTCGGTGGCCGGGCTTCCCTGATCTCCTCCGAGGGGGTGAGTGGCATCGGACCCTTGTCCGAGCCCGCTCTTCCCCTTGGAGCCTCGGCCTTGGTGAGCTCGGCTCCGACATCTGCCTCGGAGCCTTCCTTTTCGGTGGGTCCTGGAGTTCCTAGTTCTTCGGAGCGGGTTCTCTCGGACCTTCCTGGGAGGGGGGCCTTCGAGGTAATGAAGAGTGTGCTGGCCACTGGTCTCAGCCAGCAGTCTATTCCCTTAGCTCCTCCCTCTATGGTGCCTGTTGACATCTCTGCCACTTCTCTTGCTCCAGGACCCAGAGATCCTCCGCCTCAGGTTTCCCCACTGGGAATATCCCCCTCTTCCGAGGATTCTCCTGATTTGTCGGGGGATCCTCCGCGGAAGAGGACATGTAAGAGGAAACACATAGACTCCACCGAGTCTATCACTTCAGATACTGACTTAGATGAGTCAGAGGGATCCCCAAGATCCCCCTCTGAGGATGTCTCCTTCTCAGACATCCTAGAACTCCTTAGACAGAGGGGAAACTGGCCCACCAATAATCCCTCTGAGGATGATTCAGTATACCTGGAGGCGTTTGGATCTCGGCCCTCCACCTCCTGGGTGTCTCCGCCTTTCGACCCCCTTATGCAGGTTATTGCTCGAAAGGCGTGGACTGCTCCTGACTCTGTAGAGCCTGTCCCTTGGAGGCCTTCTAAATTTATTACTGCCCCGTCGGACAAGCAATTCCTTACAAAAGGTGTCCCCGCTGATGCCATGGTGGTGGCGGCTGCCACCAAGAAGGAACTTGCAGATCCTTCCGTACCTGTCCATCCTCCTAATAAGGACTCTAGGACCATGGATAGATATGGTAAGCGGATGTTTTCTTCAGTGACCTTTGCTATGCGTTCGCTGAACTATTTGTCACTTCACCAGACTCCAAAGGGATATCCTTAAGGAGCTAGGTGAAGTTGTGCAGGATCCTACAGCTGCGGGGGCTCAGGAAAAAATTGCTTCGCAGCTAGGAACCCTTAACTCCATTGCAAACTCCTCCATGCAGCTTATATCATATGCTGCTGATGGAGCGAGTAGGGACGCAGGTACAGGTGTGGCTCTTAGACGCCAAGCCTGGATGCGGCTATGTAATTTTGCAGATCCCTTTAAGGCGTCCTTCACAAACTCTCCCTTTGATGGGTCAGCTTTGTTTGGCCCTCAAGTGAAGGAAACGTTGACCAGGTGTGAGCAGGACGGCAAAACTCTTTCTGCCGTAGGAGTCCTTTTTTCCACCCCTTCTAGACCTTATCCCAAAGGACAGAAGGGTGGCAAAATGTGGTTCCGCAAATCCCAAGGAGTCGCGCCGGATTCACATGGTCAGTTTACCCCTAGAGGCAGAGGGGGTAACAACAACAGACGCCGCTCTAGAGGCAGAGGGGGTCCACAAAACCAGGGAAACAGAGTCTCTCTCTGACAAGCCCTTTCAGCATCCCTGAGATGTTGCCCGGCTGTCCCTCCTTGGAGGCAGTCGGGGGAAGAATATCACTGTACCCAGAAGCCTGGCGTTCTCTCACTCAAGACAGATGGGTACAGTCGATCATATCAGAGGGTTACAAAATTCCTTTCGAGGAAAGTCCTTTCTATCCCTCAAATTCCCTTCCAGATGTACCTCCCGGTCTAAGGGAAATTGCAGAGTTGGAAGTCTCAAAACTACTGCAAAAAAGAGCCATTTAGCCCGTTACAACAGACCATTCAGAGCCCGGAATCTACTCAAGGTTCTTTTTGGTCCCCAAAAAGACGGGAGACTGGAGACCAATATTGGATCTCAGCAGACTCAACAAGTCTGTGAGGAAGACAAGATTCCGAATGGTCACTCTTCAGTCTATTCTGCCCTTCTTGCAGAAGGACAACTGGATGTGCTCAATAGATCTTCAGGATGCGTACTATCACATAAAAATTCACAGACGCTCCAGGAGATTTCTCCGCTTTCGGCTGGGGTCCAGTCATTTCCAGTTCAGAGCCCTGCCCTTTGGTCTCACCACAGCCCCCTGAGTGTTCACCAAATGCATGGCAGTGGTCACGGCTCACCTGAGACGTCAAGGATTCCAGGTGTTTCCGTATCTCGACGACTGGCTCCTGTCAGCCACCACCAGGCATCAGCTTGTTCAAGCCAGGGATTACACAATAAATCTTTGTTCTCATTTGGGCATCTCGATCAACTTCAAAAGTCATCCTTATTGCCCTGCCAGTCTATTACTTTCATAGGCGCAAACTTAAACACTGTTCGGATGTCAGCTACCCTTACAGACCAAGAGTTTCAGACATTCAAAGTCATGTCAGGATCATTCTAGCCAACAAGAAAGTACAGGCCAGAATGGTTCTAAAGGTATTAGGTCTCATGGCTGCGGCCATTACTCTTCTTCCCCTGGCTCGCTTCTACATGCGCCTTCTTCAGTGGATGTTGTTCACTCAGTGGTCTTACCAACAACTTCCAATGCGTCACCAAATTCTGGTGAGACAGATTTGCAAAATTCATCTTGCTTGGTGGATCACTTCTCCCCAGATTCACCAAGGCAGGCACTTTGTACCCCCATCCCCGGTAGCCACTGTCACCACGGATGCCTCCCTGATCGGGTGGGGGGGGGGCATTATCAGGGCAGGATGGTGCATGGGACGTGGCAACCGTTCGAGTACCACCTGCACATAAATGTCCTAGAGATGAGAGCAGAGCTTTTAACGTTGCAAGCCCTCAACGACTCTCTTCCTGTAGGGACAATTGCAGTCCACACAGACAACATGTCTGTAGTTTGGTATATCAACAAACAGGGCGGAACCAAGTCCTACCCCTTGTGTCGAGAAGCGCTCAGACTGTGGCAATGGGCGATCTCCTCTCATCGGTTTCTGGTAGCAACGCACATCCCTGGGAAAACCAACATTTTAGCGGACAGATTGAGCAGAGCTATTCTCATGCCTCACGAGTGGTCTCTCAAGCAATCTATAGTGGAGGAGATTTTTCTGGAATGGGGTCGCCCATGTTGCGATCTTTTTGCTACTCCCCAAAACAGCAAATGCCCAGACTTCTTCTCTCTCTTCCCTCTGTCAGGCCATCCCCCCAGAGACGCTCTGACCCAGGATTGGCCCCAGGGACTTCTTTATGCCTTTCCTCCTTTTCCTCTGATCCCTCAGGTTATCCAGAAAGCTACCGTTTTGAGAGCCAAAATGATTCTCATTGCTCCTTATTGGCCTCGACAAATTTGGTTTCCGTTCCTCCATCGTCACCTTTTGGTGCAGCCGTGGCATCTGGACCCAGTGCCAGATCTTCTGGTTCACCAATCCGGTCAGCTGCACCGGTCTATCCCTTCTCTCAACCTCTCAGCATGGTTGCTCCACTTCCTTCCTTAGCCAGGCTTCCTTTGATCTCTAACCCTGTTCGAGACATCATAGTAGCTTCTTTAAAATCCTCTACCAGGAAGATTTATACAAGCAAATGGAAACGTTTCTCTTATTGGGCTAAAGCCAAGAATATTGATCCCTTCACTGCCCCAGTTCAGGCAGTTTTGGACTTCTTAGCGGAGATTTTTCATGCAGGCTCCTCTTCTTCCACAGTTAGAGTTCAATTGGCTGCTATCTCGAACTTTCATGTTGGGATCGCAGATCACAATATTATGTCCCATAGGCTTTGTAGAGCCTTCTTGAAATGAATTTTCCTGCTAAAGCCTCCAATCAGGAATCCTCCTCCTCAATGGGATCTAAATTTAATGCTGACATCCTTGATTCTTCCCCCCTTCGAGCCAGCTGTTTCTTGCTCCCTAAAATTTCTTTCTTGGAAAACATTATTCTTAGTAGCCATTACATCGGCCAGGAGGGTGTCTGAACTTCATGCTCTATCGGTTCGACCCCCCTATTTGGTCTTTCACAAGGACAGAGTATCATTGAGAACTAATCCGACCTTTTTGCCCAAGGTCGCCTCAAAGGCTAATTTGAATCAATCCATTGATCTCCCTGTATTTTTTCCAAACTATTCAAACAGATCGGAACAAAAATTACATTATCTTGATGTCCACCGCCAACTCGGATATTATTTGGACAGAACTAAACAATTTAGGAAATCCGATCAACTCTTTGTTTCCTATGCGGATAACAGGAAAGGCCTTCCTGTCTCTAAAGTGACTTTATCTAGATGGCTTTCTTCTGTCATCTCTGAAATTTATCTGCTCAGGGGAAAACAGCTGTGCTCAAAACCTAAAGCACATTCAACTAGGAGCTTAGCTACTTCTACAGCCTTTCAAGCTAGACTTCCTTTAGACACTATTTGTCCAGCGGCCACTTGGGCCACTCCTCATACTTTTGTTTCCCATTACAAATTGGACTTGGCCTCCAGGGACAGAGCCAGTTTTGGCTCTACAGTCCTCAAGAGTCTGTTCCATTGAGCCACCCAGGATAGAGGTGCTAGGGACGCGGTCCCATCAAGCAAGAATGAAGGCGAGATTGACAACTTAACATTAAGAAGTTATGTACCTACCATAACGTTCCATGTTAGTTGTCTTCTCTCGCCTTCTTTCTTGCGACCCTCCCTCCTTCCCCCAGGCCTGGACAGACCTTTCTACAAGAGATTATTATGCTGAAGACCATTCAGAGCTGGTCCTTCTTTCATCCTGTAGGCTTTCTTTCTTCCTTTGGGAAGTATTTATGCTTGGTGCTATTGCCCTTTGTCATCAAACGAGATCTGGGTACTTACCGCCTTGCATCATGGGATATGGGGCTGCCTTAAGCTGGTAAAAGTGACTCTCGAGCTTAGCAAGTGCCGAGTCGGAGCCGAGGATCGGCTCCGAACCCATCAAGCAAGAAAGAAGGCGAGAGAAGACAACTAACATGGAACGTTATGGTAGGTACATAACTTCTTATTCCTATCATTCCTTCCCCAAGGACAGAGTTCTTTGGTGGGCAGAGGCCTGCAACCACAACAAGGGACTCCCTTTCATTCAACCCCCCGTCGTCCAAACCCTGACAGCAGATGCATCAGACTATGCATGAGGGGGCTCAGATGGCAGGCAAATGGAGCCCAGGACAAATGTGCCGGCATATCAATCAAAAAAAAGTTATCTGTACAGAATGCACTGACACCCCTCAAATGCCTTATTCTTCCAGGACAACTCTTGATGAAGACAGACGACAACACAGTTATGTGGTACATAAACAAGCAGGGGGGAACTCATTCCTACCCACTCTGCAGGTTAGCCGTGGATCTGGAACACAGCCTTGAGCAGCCAAGTGCACCTGCAAGCTCAATTCCTGCCAGGCAAACAAAACTCACTGGCAAGACGACTTAAGCAGAAATCTAATGGACCCACATGAGTGGAAACTGGAACCAAACTCATTCAAACGTCTAATCCACAGGTGGGGAACACCAGAGGTGTAACTCTTTGCTTCCCCCCTAAACCATTAATTGAGCACATTTTGCACCAGAACTCCCACAGCCACGCATGGAAAGTGGATGCCCTGTCCTTTTCATGGGGAAAAACTCTCCATCCATGCCTTCCCCCCTCTGCCCCTCCTCTCGAAAGTACTACTCAAGATCAAGTAGGACAGGCTAAGGACAATCCTTACTGCACCTGACTGGCCACTCCAGCACTGGTACACACTTTTACGCAGTCTGACAACAGTGCCACCCTGGAGCCTGCATCAGACACGCCCTCTGCTGTCCCAGCAGGAGGGCCAGATTTTGCATCCTAGGCTGCAAACCCTGAATCTAGCAACCTGGCTTATTCCCTGAATACATCACCAGCAACCCTTGGCAAACAGGTGCTGGATGTCATCTTGGAGGCCAGGAGACCTAGTACTAGGAAATCCTGTTCTGAAAATTGGAAAAGATGCTGTTCTTGGAGCCAGTCTCAGTGAAAGGACAGTCATGCCCTCCTTACCTCAAATCCTAGATCATCTAGCAGAGCTGTTCCACAAAGGCCTATCTTTCTCATCAATCAAGATTCATGCCTGTGCCATCTCAATTCATTACAAGACTAAACCACCCCTCTTCTCTCACCGTCTGGTCAAAACGTTCCTGAGAGGAGCTAACAATTTAAGACTCCTGAGGAGAGCTCCCACTCCTGCCTGGGACCTTAACTTTGTACTAGAGAAGCTCAAACTTCCCTTTTGACCCTGCTGCTACAGCAGAGTTAAAATTCCTCTCTTGGAAAACAGCTTTACTTCTAGCCATCACTTCATCTAGAAGAGTGTCTGAGTTACAGGCCCTTTTGGTTGTGGAACCCTTCAATGTTAAGTTGTCTATCTCGCCTTCATTCTTGCTGGATGGGTTCGGAGCCGATCCTCTGCTCCGACTCTGCAATCTACTAAAGCTCGAGAGCTATTTACTGGCTCGAGGCCCTCCCTATATCCCACAATGCTAGGCATCAGATCCCCAGATTCCGTTTGCTGCTTCAGCTATGAGGTTGCGATTTACTTGGCTCCAGGTCATATTAATCTTTTTATATATATATGCCATATATCTATGTATGTATGTATATATATGTGTGTGTGTATGTGTGTGTGTGTGTATATGTATATATGTATGTATATATATATATATATATATATATATATATATATATGTATATATATGTATATATATATATATATATATATATATATATATATATATATATATATATATATAAACTCGTTTAGTCCCCCTTTTTTCTCAGTGGCTAATCTCCCCTCCCTTTCCTTGGGTTATAGGGTAGTGTTAGCTCTTTTACTTTATTACAGATGTAGACTTGTATATATATTTATATATAGTTAACTGTGTAATTGTTTAATATCGTTAGCTTAACTAGTGCGTGTGTGTGTTTAAGCACTAGTAACTTTTCTTTGGTATCCATCATGTCTAAGGATGCCAAAGTTTCAGGTTTTAAGAAGTGTGACTCGTGCTGTCAGAAGACGTCTCTGACAGATGGTCACACTTCTTGTGTTTATTGCTTGGGCCCCCTACACCTGCAGGACTCCTGCTCGGTCTGTCATGCCTTCAGCCCGAGAGTCCTGCAGGAGCGTAGGAACAAGCTCATCCTGAGAGGCTTACTTAAGCCAGAAGGATCCCCGACCAAGCCTTCGTCGGGTAAATTCTCTAAGCCCGCTAAGCCGTCAGCTCCCAGTTCGGAGCCGTCGCCTGGTGGAGCACCTGCCTCCTCGTCGGCTCCGGCTGTAGCAGACACCTTTAGACCTCAGTCGGCTCCGACTTTACTGTCGGAACAGTCTTGGAGCCGAAAACGTTCTAGGTCCCCTTCCCTAGAATATGCTAACTCGGCTCCGAGGTCACCATTACTCCAATCTGAGAAAAGCCATAGGTCCCACTCATCTCGGTCTTCCAGGCTACCTGATCATGATCTAGAGAGGGTGGTCAGCAGACTCCTGAAGTCACAGGCCCTGGCCAAAATTTTAACCAGCCCATCTCAACAGACTGTGGCTGTCTCAGTATCTACAGCAGTTCCTCCTCCGACTCCCTCCTTGTGTTTGGAGCCGGTTGGGGCTCGAATCTTGGTAACGTCAGAACAGATACCACACCTTTCGGCTCCTTTGTCTGCTCCGATCTCTTCCTTGGCTCCATCCTTGGAGGGATCTGGGCACAGAGATTCCCTCATCTGCTCCGAGGGGGCGAGTGGCATCGGACCCTTTTCCGACCCCTTTCTCCCTCTCGAAGCATTGGCGCAGGTGAGCTCGGCCCCGACATCGGCCTCGGAGCTGTCCCTCTGTGTGCTGACAGGGGTTTTCGTCTCCTCAGAGTGGGGACCTTCTGCTCTGCCTGACAGGGGCGCCTTCGAGGTCATGAGGAGTGTGCTGACTCCTGAGTTGGCCCCTCAATCAGCCCCTTCGGCTCCTCCCCCCATGGTGCCTGCATCGGTCTCTGTCCACCCTCCTGACCCCAAGCGTGGAGAGCAAATGCTCCAGGTCGCCCCATTGGGCGTATCTTCCGAGGCCTCCCACGATCCTTTTGAGGAGCCCCCCAGAAGAGAAAATCTAAGAGGAAACGTGTAGACTCCCCCGAGTCAGTCAAGTCTGATACCGACTTGGAGGATTTGGAAGGGTCCCCAAGATCCCCCTCTGAGGATGTCTCCTTTTCAGACATCCTAGAAATCCTTAAGCAGTGGGGGAACTGGACTGCCCTTAACCCTTTGGAGGACGAGTTGATCTATGTGGACGCGTTTGGTTTTCGCCTTTCCCACCTCCTGGGTGTCTCCACCTTTTGACCCACTAATGGAAGTGGTGGCTCGAAAAGCGTGGTCAGCCCCAGACACAGTGGAACCAACTCCCCATAGACCCACTAAATTTGTTACAGCCCCACCCAACAAGCAATTTTTGACAAAACGTGTCCCTGTTGATGCCATGGTGGTTGCAGCAACCACAAAGGAGTTGGCTGACCCTTCGGTGCTTGTCCATCCACCTAATAAAGAATCTAGGACAATGGATAGGTACGGGAAGCGGGTGTTTTCCTCAGCGACCTTCTATGTGCGGTCGATCAATTCTGTGCCATTTCACCAGTCTCCAAAGGGATCTTCTGAAGGAACTGGGTGATGCCCTTCAGGATCCATCAGCTGCGGGGGCTGAAAAGATAAACTACCAGCTGGCGGACCCTTAATTCTATCGTCAACTCCTCCATGCGGCTCATTTCTTATGCAGCCGATGGGCCGAGTAGGGCTGCAGGTACAGGCGTGGCTTTGAGAAGACATGCCTGGATGCGGTTTTGCAACTTTGCTGACCCCTTTAAGACGTCCTTCACCAATACCCCCCTTTGATGTTTTGGCTCTGTTTGGACCACAGGTGAAAGATACCCTTACCAGGTGTGAACAGGAAGGCAAGACTCTCTCTGCCGTGGGAGTCTGTTTTTCCACTCCCTCTAGACCATTCCCCAAGGGTCAGAAGAGTGGAAAAATGTGGCTTCGGAAACCCCAGGGAGTCGTGCCTGACACACGTGGCGTGTTTCCCTCCAGGGGCAGGGGAGGGAACAATATTAGATGCTGCCCGAGAGGCAGAGGGGGCCTGCAGAATCAGGGTAGCAGAGAATCATTCTCTGACAAACCCTTTCAGCACCCCTGAGGGGCTGCCCGACTGTCCGCCTTCGGAGGCAGTCGGGGGAAGATTGTCACTGTACCCAGAAGCCTGGCAACTCCTCACCCAAGACAAATGGGTACGGTCTATCATATCCGAGGGTTACAAGATTCCCTTTGTCCACACCCTGGTACAAACAACCAAGTCCCTTCCAGATGTTCCACCCGGTCTAAGGGAACAGGCAGTGCTAGAAATTTCTAAACTGCTAGACAAACGGGCCATCCAGCCAGTCCCAGCAGACCAGCAAGGATCCGGAATCTACTCCAAGTTCTTTTTGGTGCCAAAAAAGACAGGGGACTGGAGACCCATTTTGGATCTCAGCAGGCTAAACAAGTCTGTTCAAAGAACAAAGTTCCGGATTGTCACGCTCCAGTCCATTCTACCCCTTTTGGGTCAGGACAATTGGATGTGCTCCATAGATCTTCAGGATACGTACTACCATACCATATCAAAATGAACAGGCGCTCCAGAAGGTTTCTCCGCTTCTGGCTGGGAGACAGTCACTATCAATTCAGGGCCCTGCCCTTTGGTCTCACCACAGCCCCCAGGGTGTTCACCAAATGCATGGCAGTGGGTTACGGCTCACCTGAGACGGCGAGGATTCCAGGTGTTTCCATATCTCAACGACTGGCTCTTCACTGCTCCCACCAGGCATCAGCTACTGCGAGCCAGGGATTATACCATCCAAACTTGCTCCGAGCTAGGTATATCAGTAAATTTCGAAAAGTCTGCATTGTTGCCTTCTCAGTCTATTATCTTTATAGACGCAGTCTAAAATTCAAAAGATCTGTCTGCAAGGCTTCCTCTCGACAGAGTTTCAGAAATCTGCCATGTGCAAGTCTTACTACAGTGCAACAGGATTCAGGCCAGAGTTGTATTAAAGACCTTGGACCTCATGGCAGCAGCAATCATACTTCCCCTGGCTCGCTTTCACATGCGGCTTCTTCAGTGGATGCTTTTTACTCAATGGTCCTTTTCAACAGCTTCCAGTGTCACATAAGATAATAATCACTCAATCATGCAAAGACCACCTGGCTTGGTGGATGGTCTCTCCTCTGATACTCCAGGGCAGACCTTGTGTTCTTCCTCCTCCTGTTGCCACAGTGACCACGGATGCCTCCCTGATCGGGTGGGGGTGGGGGGGGTCATTTTCAGGGCAGGACTGTCCAAGGCACCTGGCAACCTCTAGAGTACCATCTGCACATAAATGTCTTTAAGATGAGAGCGGTGCTTTTGGAGTTGCAAGCTCTTCAGGACTCTCTACCCACCGGGACTATTGCAATTCAGACAGACAAATATGTCTGTAGTGTGGTACATCAACAAGCAGGGCGGAACCAAGTCCTATCCCTTATGTCGAGAAGCACTCGGACTCTGGCAGTGGGCGATTTCCTCTCAACGGTTTCTGATAGCAACGCACATCCCCTGGAGGTCTAACGTCATAGCGGACATGCTAAGCAGAGCTATTCTTATGTCTCACGAGTGGTCTCTCAATCAATCAGTAGCGGACAAAATCTTCCTCAGATGGGGCAACCTTGCTGCGACCTTTTTGCAACCCCTCTCAACAGCAAGTGCGACAACTTCTTCACTCTCTTCCCCCTTCCTGGCCACTCCCCCAGAGACGCTCTAGTTCACGATTGGCCCCGGGGTCTTCTGTACGCATTTCCACCTTTTCCCCTAATTCCCAAGCTAATTCAGAAAGCAACTGCTTTGGGATCCAGGATGATCCTCATTGCCCCTTACTGGCCTCGACAAATTTGGTTCCCGTTCCTGCATCGCCACCTACTGGAGCAGCCGTGGAGTCTGGACCCAGTGCCAGACCTCTTGGTCCATCAGTCAGGCGGGCTGCACCAGTCCCTTCAGTCTCTCAACCTTACAGCTTAGTTGCTCCACTTCCAACTTTAGCCAGGCTTCCGCTAATTTCTCAGCCGGTGCGTGAAATCATCCTTTCTTCGCACAAATCTGCCACCAGGAAGATTTATGCTAGTAAGTGGAAACGTTTCTCCTTCTGGGCAGAGGCTAGGAATATTGACCCTTTTACAGCCCCTGTCCATGTTTTTGATTTTTTAGCAGAGCTCTTTCAAGCTGGTTCCCCCTCTGCCACCATTAGGGTCCAATTAGCTGCTATTGCAAATTTCCATGCTAGCCTGTCAGAAACCAGCATCATGTCCCACAAACTTTGCAAGGCCTTTCTCAAAGGAACTTTGTTACTTAGGCCCCTGTCAGAGATCCCCCACTTCCGTGGGACTTTAACTTGATATTGGCTTCCTTGACCCCCCCCCCCCCTTTGAACCAGCGGCTTCCTGTTCCTTAAAATTGCTCTCCTGGAAGATCCTCTCTTTGGTAGCCATCACATCAGCTAGGAGCGTTTCAGAACTTCAAACCCTCTGTATTCGTCCTCCTTATCTTGTATTTCATAAGGACAGAGTTTCACTTAGGCCTAATACTTCGTTTTTACCCAAGATACCCTCTGAAGCAAATCCGAATCAGTCTATTGATCTGCCCGTATTTTTTCCTAACTATTCGAACAAAGCTGAACAAAATTTGCACCACTTGGATGTTCACAGGCAATTACGTTTCTACTTGGACAGGACTAAGCAAATAAGAAAATCAGACCAACTTTTCCTATCCTATGCTGAGGGCAAACAAGGACAGCCAGTTTCCAAAGTAACCTCATCCAGGTGGTTGTCCTGTATTATTACCTTGATTTATCAACTCAGACATAAACAACTCCCTGCTAAACCTAAAGGTCATTCCACCAGAGCATTGGCTACGTCGGTAGCCTTTCAAGCAAGACCTACCAATGGAATCTGTTTGTGCCACAGCCAGTTGGGCCACTCCTCATACATTCATTTTGCATTATAAGTTGGATGTGGCCTCTAGGAATAGAGCTGAGTTTGGTTCCACTGTGCTCAAGAGTCTGTTCCGATGAGCCACCCAGGACTAAGGTGCTAGGGACGCTGTCCCATCCAGCAATAATGAAAGCGAGATAGACAACTTTAAGAAGTTATGTACCTTACATAACGTTCCATGTTAGTTGTCTTCTTCTCGCCTTCTTTATTGCATCCCACCCTCCATCCCCCTAGCCTGGACAGACCGAGAAGAGTCCCCTTTTGGGGCCTTCTTCCTCTGGACAGCTCTGATCTACATTGTGTCCTCCTCTGTCTTTGTACTATAGTTTTCCTTGTGGTTCGACAGGTGTCCTTGAATCTTTCCTTGGTGTTAGCTCTGCCAAACTAGATCTGGGGATCTGACGCCTAGCATTGTGGAATAAAGGGAGGGCCTCGAGCCAGTAAATAGCTCTCGAGCTTTAGTAGATTGCCCAGTCGGAGCAGAGGATCTGCTCAGAACCCATCCAGCAAGAAAGAAGGAGAGAAGAAGACAACTAACATGGAATGTTATGGTAGGTGCATAACTTCTGATCTTCCATGCGGCCAGGGTTTCCCTCAGGACTAACCCATCATTTATACCAAGGTGGTATCCAGTGTGGCTTTAAACCAAACCACCCATTTTACCTACCTGTTTTCCTAATCTTCAGAATAAAGGGGAAAAGGTTACTTTACTCCTTGGATGTGCACTGACAGCTTTAGGTTCTGCCTTGACAGGACTAAACCTTTCAGAAAATCTGACTAGCTGCTTGTCAGCTTTGCTACAGAGGCAGAGGGCAAGGCCATTTCAAAGCAAACCATCTGCAAATGGATAGTACACTGCTTCCATTTCTGCTACAAACACCATAGAAAACTACCCCACAGGGGATTAGAACCCATTCCACTAGGTGATGGTGGTTTCTGACAGGCTACCTCAACCTCTACAGCATTTCTCAGGGGAGTCCCTACCAGAGACATCCTGGAAGCTGCAACCTGGAGTTCAGTACACCTTCACCAAGCATTATCCCTTACCTGTCTTTTTTCTAAATTTAGAGCTGGATTTGCTACAGCAGTCTTACAAGGCCTGCTAGCCAGCCCTAATACTTCTTGACTGCCTCCACCCTTCATCGGCTTTGGGAGTCTACACAAATGTCATGACTGCAACAGTGAAACACGAAGAACATCGTACAGTTGTGCACACTTACAATAAATGGAGATGTGTGAGTGTATTCACTGTTGCAGTCCTGGTTACCCTCCCTCCAGCCCCCCTGACTTTTCTATACTTCCTTCCTATCCTCATTTTTGGCCATATCTTATGGCAATGGTATTTACTTTTTACTGGAAGTGTTCTACACCATGTAATTGTTTCCTATTTTGGGGGCTCCTGACATCTGGGGAAAGAAAAACTGATTGTAATGACGTCGGCTGCATGTTTTATACCCCTGATGACCTGATGTCATGGAAGAGGCGACAGCATCTGACGCAGAAGTCCCAAGACTCTGGTATTCGGGCCAATTGAGGGCTACCTGCAGGCAGGTAACCCAAATGTGATGACTGCAATAGTGAATACACTCTAACATCTACATTTATGGTAAGTGTAAACAACTGTACTTTGAGGCTTGTTACATGCCGATTTTTGCTTTATATGTGACGTCACTTTGATGTTGGACTAGTTATGTGTGACATCCCATGTACCTCACAGCAGCTTTTTTTGTATACTGGCTGGATGTTCAAGTCAGCTGGTGGCAGACTACCTCATGTTATGAATACTGCAACATGTAGAAGAGAAGGACATTTATGGTAAGGTTTTAAACAAATATTCTTTAATGTTCAGTTGTTTTGACTGTGTTTGTTGGGAAGTTTGACCTGAAAGAAAACTAGACTGTACTTTGAGCATATGTGAGAGATATCAGCTCTGTGTTATCCTATAAAATGTGTTCAATATTGCATCAGTGTTATGGTAATTTAAACTATTTGGCTTCTACCCCACTGCAGCTGGCCAGCTTTAAAAGCTAAAGTGTGCCCCCCACATGTTGTCAGGAGCTCGATATAAAGATTGCTAGAACACCCAAAAGTTAAAAGCTTTCTTGCTAGTTAAGTGCTTTCCTTTGGCAGGCCCTGTGGAACTGTCTTAACTTATGATCCTTCAAGGCTGGACAAATAAATTCCTGCTGGGGAAGGCTTTCCGCTAATTTTAATGTGCTGAGGAAAACTTCTTTTTTTCTTCTGATTAGGTTATTGTGTTTTTTGGACTGCCATTGATGATCTAAGCAAGTTTTGTGTCATTGTTTCTGTGAAAATTGTGTAAAATGTTCTGTTTTTTTTTTTTTGACATTTTCTGCAGGTTTTATAAATTTGTGCGTCAGGGGCGCAGGGTATTGTGTTTTTGGGGGGCTGTCTGTGGTTTACTTGCCTTAGAGCCACTTGGTTTTTATGTATTGTTTTGCTAACTTGTTCAGGCTTTTCTGACTTCAGAACCTCTTTCTTGGCTTAGACTGTGGAGCAGTTGCTAGTCTGTGATTCTTTCTTCTCTTGTCTGCAAGAAGTAATTTATTAGGTCAGCTTCTATTGCACCTCATCTAGTAGTGGGTGACTGTGCTGTAACTGCTTTTGGTTCCTCAGGTATTGCTTACTGTGGACCATCTGGTGTTGCACCTAAAACTATTAGGGTCCTGTGGCTAGACGCATCTTCTGTGTCTGTACATATTTTCTGTGCTGGCAAGGGAGAACCCCTCTTGTTAGTTTAAAGGGGGGTTCAGGTGAAGGTCCTTCACAAAGCTGTTATAGAGAGTCTGAAACTGGAATGCCTTCTATGGGATGGTATTTTCCAGGGATTTTAACAGGAAAACTGAAAATAAAGGGAAACTCTTGCTTTTTTGCTGATATTCTCTATGGACCGGGAGGTTTTACTGGGATTTGCTGAAGAACTATATTTTATGTACTTACTCTTTAGACAGAAAGTGCCCTTTTTTCTTGCTTGCAAACTTTTGTCAGAAGATCGGGATTGGAGAGGGGTGGTAGTTCTTCAGGAATTTCTTCTCAGCTGGAAGATTCTGACTCTAAAGAGAGTGTTGTGTTGTATTTCCTTCTGAAAGATTTATTTTTTTCTGAGACTTTATCAAAGATTAGAGATGTTTTTAAATGCATGACATGAATTAAAGCGAAGCATGTAAAATCTCTGCACTATATAATCGATAATTATTCAAAGAATCGAGGCATATTATTCATAATAAAACCTAAAAATGTAACTTGCTGATTAGCAGGGTGCATCATCAGAAGCAGGCTGCAGCAGCAATCCACTCAAAGTTCATATAAAATAAATACTCATTCTAAGGAATGCTCATTTTATTTTATTTTTTTATTTTATTTTACATTTGTTAACCGGGCTAGTCTAACTGGATATATTTCCATTTTCAGTAGAGGCCCGGGGAGAAAAGCTCCACATAGATATAAACACAGTTACATAATATACAAAAAATGAACGAGGTAAAAAGGAGAAGGAGGGGGGGATATGCAAATATGCAGGAAGACATCATAGGATTTAATATTAACTTAACATAATGTGATAGGATTCATCATTGTCACACAATAAGAATAAAGTTTAAACTTATTTCACATTCTTTTATAGGAAGGTTATATAAGGAGAGTAAAAGAGAAAAGAGAAATATACAGAAAAAGAGTGAGTAGATCAGTAAAATCTATACTTTCAGTAAAAGAAAATGCAACTAAAGGAGGAGAAGGATATTAGAGAGTTAGCGCTTATCAAGTGATGGTCGTAAAGCTAGTAGAAGAAAAGAAGGAAGGAGAGGGAGAAGGAGGAGTAGAGGTGGTTATAGGGAGATCTAGTCGGGGTTACAGCAGGGACATAACCATTGATTTTTAAGGTAGGTTCTGAGTTTTTGTTTGAACAGAATAGGAGTTGGAATAGAAGTAAGTTCAGTAGGAAGTTGATTCCAGTGTTTACCAAGGGCGTTAGAGAAGAGGGAGTCACCAGCAAGGTTGTTGGATTTAGTTAAAGTTACTAGTAGTTTACTGGAGGAACGAAGTGAGTTCAGGTTAGAGTAGGGGGTCAGAAGTTTGGAAAGTGCAGGAGTGTTATTAGGTAGATAGAGAGCTCTTTGGACAAAGGAGAGTTGGGAAAGAAGCAACATATTTTCTAATTCAAGCCAGTGAAGTTGTTGAAGGTTCAGGCAGTGGTGAGTTCTAAATTGATTACCAGTCACAAATCTAGCAATACTATTATATGTGTTAGCCAATTTTGAGAGATTGTTTTTCTTCAGGTTAGTGTAAATTGGTGAGGCATAGAGAAGAGTTGAAATAAGGTGAGAGTGGGCAAGAGTAGCTTTGGCTGCAGGGGTTAAGAATGTTCTAATTCTGTAGAGGGAGCCCAGTTTTCTGTTTACAGTTTTAATGGTATTATTGATGTGACAATCATAGGTAAGGTTGTTGTCAATCATAACACCTAGCAGTTTGGTAGTGGAGTCAGCTGATATGAGGGTGCCATTAATAGATGAGATAGAGAAATCTAAAGTGGGGGATCTGGTAGTAGGTTTAAAGAGGAGGAGTTTTGTTTTTTTAGCATTTAAGAGTAGGCAGCGTTTTAAGAACCATGCTTCTACTGTGTGGAATACATTTTGAGTAATAGTTTGTAGCTCTGGAATGTTTTTAGCTGAGCAAATAAGAGTGGAGTCATCAGCGTATTGTATGCAAGTAGCTTGTGGAATAGCTGCTTGTAGGTCATTTATAAAAAGGGAGAAAAGGAGAGGTCCAAGAATAGAGCCTTGTGGGACACCAAGAGAAATTGGAAGGAGAGAGGAGAGTTTGTTTTCCCAGAGGACTGCCTGTTTCCTGTTAGTGAGATAGGAAGTAAACCAAAGGATAGTTTTAGGTTCTAAAGCAAGAGATTCTAGGATTTTTGAGTAGGGGGTGGTTATCCATGTCAAAGGCTTTGGACAGGTCAATAAAGAGTGCAGAAGAAAGAATGTTATTATTGCGGTTTGTGTTTATGAAGTCAGTAAAGGAAAGAAGAGCAGTGGTAGTACTGTGAAAAGGCCTGAAGCCGTGTTGACAGGGAGTTAGAATGTTATTTTTAGTTAAGTAGTTAATTAGTTGGTAGTGGACACATTTTTCCATGATTTTAGCTAGGGGAGATAAGAGTGCTATAGGCCTGTAATTAGAGTATTCATTGGAGTTACCTCCTTTATGTAGGGGTATAATGTGTGAGATCTTACAGATGTCAGGTATGGTACCTTCATTAATAGTTATATTGATAAGGATGGATATGGGATAGGCTATAACCTTAGCTGCTTTTTGGAGGTATTCAGATGGAAGTTGGTCAGCTGATGGGGTACATGGTTTAAGTTTTTGGATGCATTTTTGGATGAAGATGGTAGAGATAGGTTGCAGAGTGAAGGTAGGTTGAATAGAAGCTGCTTGAGCAGGGATGCTAGAATTGTCAAAGGAAAGGTGAGAGGCCAGAGAATTGATAGTATTAGTGAAGAAGGAATTGAAAGCATTGGCAGTTTCATGGGAAGAATTTTTTTCGGATCCAGAGGGAGAGGGGGTGGTAGTTTGTCCGGGGTGAAGTCTATTCAAGGTTGCCCAGAATCTTTGGGGATTATTATGATTAACTTGTTGGAGGTTACTATAGTAGTTTTTTTTGTCCGAGATAATAGCTTTTTTAGTACTATTTCTTAAGTGTCTGAAGGTCTGTTGGTCAGAGGGAGATTTACTAGTTCTCCATTTTATCCAGGATTTGTTTCTGAGTAACATTTTGTGCCTTGTTTCCTTAGCCAGGGAGCGGGTTTAGTTTTGACTCTGATAGTTCTTTTTGGTGCATGATTATCTAGGATGGATAGGAATGTGTTGTTAAAATATTGAACTGCTTCTTCTAGTGGAAGAATTTGTAGAGGTATCCAGTTACAGGCATTCAGTTTATTGTTAAATAGGATGGGGTTAAAGTGTTTAGTACTACGAGAGGTTCGGATGGTAGGGGCATTAGTAGCAATATTCTTCTTTCTTATGATATAGGTTAAGTTGTGGTCGCTAATGTCATCTGGCAAAGTGCCGGTTTGGTATTGTAGCTGTGGTTTATTAACAAGAATCCAATCTAGTATACTTTCTTTGTTAGGTTTATTAATTCTAGTGGAGGTATTAATAGTCTGAGTAAAGCCATGGAGATTAATATGAGAGACTGGGTTAGTAGTATTAACTGATGACCAGTCAAGGTTGAAGTCTCCAAGTATTACAGTTTCTTGTGGAAAGGTGGATGATGCCCAGCTAAGGAGATTTTCTATAACTATGGAGTTATTTCCAGGAGGTAGATAAGTACTGATAATATATATGGCTTTATTTGGGTTCAGTTGTAGCTTTGATATAAGGAGTTCAGTTTTGGTGTTCTCTGGGGGAGCATAGGGTACTAAGGATATATTTAGATCAGTCTTAAATATTAGTGCAACTCCCCCTCCTTTGCGAGTATTGCGGTCTTGTCTTATGATGTTATAGCCTGGTGGAATGATTTCTGCATCCCTGGTGAGGGGTTTTAGCCAGGTTTCTGTTAAACATAGGATGTTGAAGGAGTAATATTCAAGGAGAGAGTGGAGATGGGTGACTTTGTTGTTTACACTTCTGATATTAAGGTGTCCTATGAGTAAGGAATGAGCATTAAAGGTTGGTAAATTCTAAAAAAAAAAAACTCATTCTAAAAAAAAAAAAAAAAAAAAAAAAAATGCTTGGGGAGTTTAGTCCCAGTCAAGATTAGGGTTCTTGGCTAAGCATAAAAGTCGCTTACTACATAGTTATAAACTCCTCAAATAAAGTTGGAGAACTCCGAGAAAAATCAGAATATTGCAAAAATGTGTATTTGTATATGCAAGCCAGTTATGGATCTCACTTATGCTACAGGGTGGCTTTATTAGCTGCAAAATAACCTACGCCCTTAAGGGTGGGTTTGAGGGGGATATTTCCATTCAAGCCCAGGGATTTGTCAGCACGAAGACTCGTCATCCAATCCATTTTGACCATCTTAGTTCTGTTCACCAGGTCACTGCCTCTTATGTTCTCAGTTATGACCTAAAGAGTTTGAAATTGAAAATGTGCCCTTGATTTATCTGTACATGTTTTGCTAAGCATTCCTTGTGTCACACAGTCTAATATCTCTATTGTGCTGCTGCTATATCCTTTCCTTCAGTTGTTTGTTGGTCTTGCAAGCATAAAAACGGTTGCAAGAACCACAGATCATTACATATACCACATTCCTTGTTTTACAGTTGACATGGAGGTTTGGTGCATATAATTTGCCAGAGACAGGATGGATAAACTGATTTGATTATGTTTATAAGTATAATTGCGTGCTGTGCAGGTTCTACATCAGAACGTCCTATTGGATTTAAGATCATTCACTTTAGGCTCGTAGCAGAGTTGCTGTTCTAAGATTTTTACTATTCTTGAAACAGATGACCAGTCTGTCTCCCACTCTCTTACTCGCTTCTTGATCCATAGCGAGAATTTTCCAATTGTTCTGGATAATATCACATACACACCATGTAGCATTCGCATATGTTAATATTATCTGAATGTTCTGATTTGCCTGTCTCTCTGATGTCATGTCCGTTGTAAATTGATTTATTTTCAAAAAATATGGTTTACCTTTGATTTTACTATATTTCATAACTTCAGATACGGTCTCATTCTCTCCGGCTCCATAATCTCTCACCATAAAACCATGTTAAATTTCTCTAACTGCTTCTTGATATAAAGTGTCCTGTGTGCACAGACGGGAAGTCCTAGATAATTGCCCTTTCAGAATATTGTCATATGTATAGGCTGGTTGCATACTAATGCAATGAAACATATTGTTTTCCCAACATTCCTTCCTATAGAAATCTGTGTTCAAATGACAATCTTCACCAGCAAATAAAGCAACATCCAAAAAGTCTTTTTCAGACCTTGATGTCTTCATGTTGAACCCAAGAAATAATGTGATGTTTTCTAAAAACAACATAAACTCTCCCAGCTATTTCATGGTACCTTACCAAAGCAACATCCCGCCCCCACCTGAGATAAAAAAGACCACAGTGAAGAACTTCTCAAAAGCCGACTTCACACTTCTAAAGACTAGTGTGGTCTCTTTTAAGGCCCCGAGCCTCATGGAAACCATTACTCAAGCCGCTGAATCACTTACAAATGCCTTCTACCAGCACCTACAGGACTGCATGGATCAGGCAATCCCAAACAAAACAAAGACTCTTTGTACCAAAGGCAAGCGTCCAGTCTGGTGGACCCCAGCCATAAACAAGCTCTACAACAAAAGGAGGAAGCTACTACAAGATAGAGCAAAATCCTTAAAAGGGAAGACACCTTTGATCATTATAAGTAAAAAACTAAGATCTCTCAAAATCATCCAAGGCAAATTTTGAGAGAAAAGTCGCTAAGGACTCAAAAGACAATCATAAGGCCTTCTTTAGCTATGTTAGAAACCTGGGAGGAAACTCCCAGATATGCTCTGAATTAGTTCAAAATAATGTAAAAATTACTGAACCTACAGACATTGCCAACATACTGGCTGACAGGTTCAGTGCAAACTCCCAAAAGGTGAGATATCTATACCAGAGGATTGTAGCCCCCCAAACATCTCTAACGCTCAGGTGAGAACTGCTCTCTCCAAGGCAAAAAACACAGCATCCATGGGACCAGATGGTGTCCCCGGTTGTGTGCTCCACGAACTCAAAGAATTAAACCCGCAGTTAGGACAGCTGTTTAATCTTAGCCTCACCTCAGGATACGTACCCAAGGAGTGGCGTACGGCAGCTGTGGTCCCACTTCACAAAGGCAGTGCCTCCACCGACCCTGGAAATTACCGTCCCATCAGCTTGACAAGCCTGATCTGCAAAGCTATGGAGAGGATCATAATGGAACTCATAAATAAAGACATAGGGGACTTGCAGACTTTGGATCCAACCCAGTTTGGCTTTGTCAAAGGCAGATCATGCCTTTTAAACTTGGTTGACTTTTTCGAAACAGTCACCAAGGCCATTGATGAGGGAAAGGCAGTCCACACAGCCTACCTCGACCTGGCAAAGGCTTTCGACACAATACCCCACTCAGGTATCATTGAAAACCCCATCAGCTTAAATGTAAACCCATACGTCACAAGATGGGTTGCAAACTGGCTAAGTGACAGAACCCACAGGGTCAGAGTTGCTGGCGCCATGCCCGACTCGAAGCCTGTCACAAGTGGTGTCCCACAGGGCTCAGTCCTGGGCCCACTCTTGTCCGGCATCTACTTTTCAGAAGTACAAGCAAACACAGGAGGGTTATGGCTGACAAAGTTTGCAGATGACTGCAAACTGGGCGCCATAGTTGAGAACACATCTGACACAGATATCCTTCAGAAGGGTCTTATAGAAACGGATAACTGGTGCCAGAGCCATGGCCTAAAGTTAAACGCCAAAAAATGCATAGTCATACCCTTCGGGAAAAACAAGATTACCCCTAGCTACCATATAAGCGGCAATCCACTAAGCACAGAAGAGGTTATCAGGGATCTGGGGACCCAGGTTGACAGTAACCTTTCGTTTGACACTCACGTTGCCAAAGTAGTTAGGAAGACCTTCTACATTGCCCACCTGATCATGAAGGGATTCACATCTAGATAACGGGAGGTCATCCCCCTGTACTCATCACTCATCAGACCAATGATTGAGTACAATGCCCCATTCGGAATGCATCTGACCAGACACCTGCAGCAACTGGAAAGGCCCCAAAAGTTCCTCACTAAAAGGATAAAGGGTCTCAAAAATATGTCTTATGCTGCCCGATTGAAGGAACTCCAGCTCTGTTCAGTCGCTTACCGTCTGCTCAGAGGTGACCTGTGCCTGACATACAAGGCCACGTCCAACCCGGAATTGATGAACATGCTTCACCTCAAAAAATCTAGATCCCTCAGAACTACAAGGGCGGGAGACTTAAACCTTGATACGGTTATTAATAGGACGTGCTGGAGGGACAGATTCATCACCCAGAGACTCCCTATGCTGTGGAACAAAATCCCGGTACATGAGGCAGAGCACCTCACTGGCTTTGTTCAAGAGAAATCTTGACCAATGGATGGGAGATCGCAGATGTACCCCAGGGATTATCTCAGTGTCGCTGCTTGACAGAGGCACAGCAAAATAATGGGCATAGTATCCTTCAAACTAAAGGGGTGGCGAAAGCCACAAAACTCTGGGCTAGGCTTATAAATGCCCTTGGGCAGATAACCTAGTATGAACCTATGAACACATCATCATCAGATTGTTTATAAAATTCCACATTAGTGTAGAAAAGATTGTTGAAAACAAATGTCTCTTCCCATTTTGCCAGTACAAGATTGGCATAACTGTTAGAACAAGGGTTGCCATTCGCTACACACTATTGTTGCCAATAAATGGTCTCATTGAACATGAAAATGTTATTCTCAAGTATTAACTCCAGGAGCATACAGACTTGTGTGATTGTCTCGTTGCTGTGTTGACTTCTCTCATGTAGAAAAGATTTTACTGAGTCAATACCATAATAGTAACCATGGAAAGATTAATTTGACAGTCCTGGTTCTCTAAATATTTAGAGTCCAGGAAGTGTGCATCTTTCAACACAGAGGGCACATTACACAAGTATAGGAAGGAATGGTGGAAAAACAGTATGCTTCATCACACTAGTAAGCATCCTGAATGTATGTATGTATATGTGTGTGTATATATATATCTATATCTATATCTATATATCTATATATCTATATATATATATATCTATATATATATATATATATATATCTATGAATGAGATACTGTTGAAGTAAAGCAAAACAACCAAAAACAGGAGGTGAAGCAGTCAGAAATAGCACCAAAACTCAAAGTCCAATAATAAGTTGCACGCAGATTTATTAAAATCCAGTAGCGTTTTCGCTGCTAAAAAAGAATTGCAGCTTCTTCAGAACAAAGTGAATATTAGCGCCAAATATTTAAAAGGAAATCAGAGGTGTGGCAATGACATCACTTACTCTGATGCGCTATTTCACTTTAAATTCACAATCAGCAAAATAAAATTTAGCGTTTACATCAACGTGAAAAATAAAAAACAGGTTATAAACACAATGTTACAACCCTCATATTAAAAATTGAAATCTACTTTAGATTTAGATGAATTATAAAATTGAAAGTTATCAAGTTATATGGATATATATATATATATGGATATATATATATATATATATATATATATATATATATATATATATGTATATATGTATATATTCTAAATTGCAACTAATGTAAATAACTTCTTTTGTAACTTAAATTTCTTTCACTAAATCACACTAAAGAAATAGTGGACTTGACCAGAAACATAAACGTATAAATAAGTGTTATAAAAATTATAAAAGTGTGAACAAACATATTCTAAAAATACTATCTCATGTAACTTTTTAACTTTAGAATTGCTGCTATGTTACAGTTCTCATTTAAACCTGGGTCACTGAATGCATCGAGCCTTATTTGCCATTCCAGTTCTCTAAATTCTAGCATCAGTGTGAGTGGACCACCTCTGATGCTAGGGTGGTATGTGGTCAATGGCCATAAAATGAAATTTATGGCCAGGAATTCTGAAAATGTGTTTTGATAAGGCACTGTCCATTTTCCCGGTTCTAATTGCGTAGTTGTGTTGGTAGATCCGCTCCCTGAATTTCTGGTCGGTTTTGCCTATATAGAAACCGGGACAGTAGTCACAAAAAGCTGCATTACACCACTGATCTGGTCTCACAGTTGATGTTGTGGTGGATTGTGTATCTTTTATTTCTGATGGTAAATGTTTCACCTGATTTTACTAGCCCACACCAGTTACATGAGCCACAGCTAGCAGAGCCCTTGTACCTAGTAAAGGAATTCATAGAGTGATTCCTTTGTAGGATTTCCTTTGTTGGTACCTCTTCTATAGACTACTCTTGGGCAAGCCCCTAGCTTATTTGATAAGAAAGAGTCACTGTTGATGAGGTACCAGTTCTTACAAATGGAAGACCATATTGATTTAGATTCCATGTTGAAGGTAGAAATGAAGCTAGTTGGAAATTTCTTGTCCTCCTTCTTCACTATTCTTTTATCCAATTTATTTTAGATTTCGATTTCATTCCCACCTTCTACATCATCAGGTGCCATAACAGGTACATCCATTTGCATGTTTTCATCCAAAAGTGGCTTGTAAAAGCCAGTGGATCTTTTATTGTCAACTTCCTCAATGATCATATCAACAAGGGTTACTGGGTACCCTCTGTTGGTAAAAAGTTCTCTCAAGAAATTACATTCCTTTTGGAAAGCTGTATAAGTATTATTGCACCCTTCCTTATG